>NC_133122.1:377622-407622 GCF_033568475.1 Henckelia pumila
ATCCGTGCTTCTTTGCCTGGTCTTTTATTGGCTAGCTTGAGCTGTGGATGTCTCTGATTTTTTGCTGATATGGAGGGCTTCTGGTGTCTCTTTCGCTAGAGGTTGCAGTTTTTTGTTATCACTGATATAGTTTCTAGGGTTTCTATGGATTTTTTTATCTCTTGATTCCCTAGATGTTCTAATGTTTTTATTTGCTTTGTATAGCCTTTTGAGGAGGTCTTGGTCTAGTCCCCCTCCTCCTTTAGGTTTCCTTGTATTTTCTTTTATGTCTATATACTGGTAGGGGTCTGCCTAACCCCCCCGCTTCCGGCGGTGTTTCCCCCCCCCCCAAAAAAAAAAAAAAAAAAAAACCCTAAACCCTAAACCCTAAACCCTAAACCCTAAACCCTAAACCCTAAACCCTAAAACCCTAAACCCTAAACCCTATATCGTTGCCCTTATTTTTTCAAAACTGGAAATTATTTTCGTCCCTTCGGGGACATCCGATAAAATTGGAACGATACAGAGAAGATTAGCATGGCCCCTGCGCAAGGATGACTCGCATAAATCGAGAAATGGTTCAAATTTTTTTAGAGGGTATCCGGGTGAGTCTTCCGTGGGTGGGGTTGTTAGGGATTCTTCTGGTAGTACTTTGGCTTTTTTCAGTGAGTTCATTGGTCCGGGGTCCAATGTCCGTGCAGAGCTTTGGGCGGTTTGGAGGGGTGTCCTCTTCTGTTCTGACCATAGCCTTTTTCCCCTTTGGATTGAAACTGATTCCCAAATAGCCATTCAGATTCTTCGTTCTCGGAGGTGTCGCTGGGATTTGGATCATATTGTGTCGAGGACGCGTATTTTGGTGAGGCATAGGCCGGTTCATTTCTCTCATTTTTATAGGGAAGGGAATTCGGTTGCGGATGCGCTGGCACGGCATGCTCACGACCATCGGCAGTTTTTAGCTGAGTTTGGGGCTCCCTTGCCCACTCGTTTTGCTCTATTGGCCCGTTCGGATTCTTCCGGGCTTCCTTACCTTAGATCTAGGTTTTCTTAGAGCCTCACGCTCACTGATAGCCGGTTCTTTTGGGCTTTCTGGTTTCTTTCTTTGATCCCCTTGTTGATCTAGGTCATCCTAGATTTAGATATATGTAGCTTTATATTTTTCTTTGCAGGTACATGCTCTCCGGCCTCTTTTCGGAGTATTTGGAGTTTGTCAGTCTCCCTGCTCTCTCACTTTGCTTCCTTCGGGGGATGGATTGGCCAGGCCCTGTCTGTCTCTCCAGGGCTTTTCTTTTGCTTTAGTTTCACATTGAGCCTCACGCTCTCCTATAGCCTCACGCGACCATAGCCGTCTCTTTTGGGCTTCTCTTTTTCTTTGTTTGGCCCTTTTTTTTGGTCTAGGTCATCCTAGATTTAGATATATGTAGTTATTTATTCTCTTTGCAGGTACACCTTTCCGGTCTCTTTCCGGATCTTTTGGAGGTCTTTTGCAGTTCATTCTTGGCCTTACTGCTCCTCAGAGGGTTAGGATTTGTCGGGCGCATTTGGGGATTTTTTTCCTTGGCCGACTCTGCCTTTATGGGTCTCTTGCTACTATTGGGATCTGCTGCCCTCTGCTTCTCTGGGGCTGTTTTGCTTAGCTATTGGATGTGGCTGGTTTCAGACATTCTCATCCCCGTTACTTATTTGCATGGGTCGTCTGGTTTGCGGTTGCCTTCTCTTTCTTTTGGCGGCCTCTTTTGCATAGTGACTTCTCAGTTGACCTGGTTCTTCTGGTCCTTTTCTTGCATAGATCTGACCACCCTCTTTGATGGTATTTTTTGTCGCTCTCGCTGACTTCTGGGGTCCGCATTGCTAGCGTTTTAAATTTCGACTGATGTTCCTCATCCGTGCTTCTTTGCCTAGTCTTTTATTGGCTAGCTTGAGCTGTGGATGTCTCTGATTTTTTGCTGATATGGAGGGCTTCTGGTGTCTCTTTCGCTAGAGGTTGCAGTTTTTTGTTATCACTGATATAGTTTCTAGGGTTTCTATGGATTTTTTTATCTCTTGATTCCCTAGATGTTCTGATGTTTTTATTTGCTTTGTATAGCCTTTTGAGAAGGTCTTGGTCTAGTCCCCCTCCTCCTTTAGGTTTCCTTGTATTTTCTTTTATGTCTATATACTGGTAGGGGTCTGCCTAACCCCCCCGCTTCCGGCGGTGTTTTCCCCCCCCCAAAAAAAAAAAAAAAAACCCTAAACCCTAAACCCTAAACCCTAAACCCTAAAACCCTAAAACCCTAAACCCTAAACCGACAATTAAAAGCCTAGTTTAAAAAAGTCCCTGTTGAAAAAGTTTTTTCTTTCCCAAAATAGCCCCTCCTTGCCTTTTTTAGTAGCTGCCGTCGCTGCCCATGCCGCCGTCGGTTCCCGGCCGGCCGACCACTTCATCGGAAGCGCCTCGTCGAGATGAAGCTGCTGTTAAAATTTCAGGCCAAATGGACGTCGTTTGGCCGGCCAAATCGCCTCCCGAAATCCCGAGCTCTTCGTCTTCTCCGACCAGTTCGACGGCCGATGGGTTTTCCGGCATTCCAGAAATGTCTTTAGATTCGTCTTTCCTTCCTGATCAAGGTTTGCCCTCCCCCGTTCCTTCTCCTTCCCCAATTTTGGTGGGATTTGCTTCTGAAACCACGCCTGCACTGATCACGTCGAGCTCGTTCTTTCTTTCCTCGATTCCGGCGAGCTCAGGCGTCTATTGCTCTAACCAAGCCCCGATTTGGAATCCTCTTCAAAATACTTTCCAGATGCACCCAAGCCCATTCCCAATCCCCTCTCCATCTGAGCTGCAAATCGGATCTACCATTCGTGGCCCTGAAACCCTAGCCCCGACTATCTTCTTCCCTAATTTCTCCGCCGTGGCTCCGCCTTTTTCCAATTCCTTCATCCCTCACCATGGCCTGAACCCTTCCTTCATTTCCCATCCCTCAATTTTTGGTTTTATGCCGTCGATCGGAAACGCCCAAATCCGAGCCCCCTCGCCGAGTTTTGATCCGAGTCAGGCTTTTGACACCCTCCTGCCGCCCGAGTCTGCACACATGGACCCCAAATTCGTTTTCTCCACCACCTCGCCAGCCCTCGGTGGTACTCCGACCGGTGACTTCCGAGTCAACTCGGACGAGTCACGCGGCCACACTCACTGTGTCAACTCTGCGAGTCAACTCGTGGTCAACCCAGTCAAAATCGTTGACCCCATGGTCAAAATTGGTCAAGCTTCTGGTCAAATGGTTGACTTGGTCAACTCGGTCAAAATTGTTGACCCCTTGGTCAAAGAAGTCCAAATTGTTGACTTTGCAGTCAACCCAGTCAAAATTATTGATTCTCTAGTCAAAATTTGAGAGGGAGAAGTCCACATGGTTGACTTGGATCCTCAAGTCACAATTGTTGACCAGCCGGTCAAATCTACCTCCAAAATTGCTGATTCTGTCCCTGTTTCTTTTCGGGATGCTCTAGTGCCTCCATCTCCTCGAGTTTCGACGAAGAGCTTTGCAGATGTGATCAATTCGTTGGAGGATCTTCCGGAGCCAACTTTTCGGGATGGAAAACCGGGTATTCAATTCCCGGATGAGGTAATTTCATCCCTTATTGAGCCTTTTAAGTTTGCCTTGGTGGGCAAAATTACGGGGAATCGGTCCACTGCTCCCAATAGCATGATTTCAACTGCCTTTTCTCAAATGGGTTTTAAGACTTCTTTTACTCTGAAATTCCTCCCTCGGGGATATTTGGTCATCACTCTTTCTTGTGAAGAGGATTTTGCTCGTCTTTGGACGAAGGGAGGGATTTTTGTGGGAACAGTTGGGATCCGATTTTCCAAGTGGACCCCTGAATTCAAGTTTGAGGAAGAGTCGCCTATTGCCCCTGTCTGGGTCCGATTCCCTGAGCTTCCATTGCACTTATATAACAAGAAGAGCCTGTATGCCATCGCCAGAATTCTTGGGAATCCAATTAAATTGGATGAGCATACGGCGGAGAGATCGAGAGGGGCTTTTGCCCGGGTTTGTGTGGAAATGAACGTTCTTGACGAGCGAATTAAGCATGTGTGGGTTGGATGGGGTGATCACACCCAAGGGATAGAGGTAGTTTATGAGAAGGTCCCGTCCTTCTGCACTGATTGCAAGATGTTGGGTCATTCTACCTCTGTGTGCTATTCCCACGGGAAGAACCCAAGACCTCCTCGTCCAAAGCCTTTCGTTGGGAAGGAAAAGGTTGTGATCAGGAATCCTCCTCCGCAGCCTCAGGAGGCGGGTCCTTCAGTGGCCCTGGAAGGCCCTGCTCCTTTTGCCCCCGGGGCGGGCAATTGGACCACCAAGAAGAGAAGGCGTAACCAGCAGCGGCGGCCACCTCCTCAGGCTGTCTTGCGTATTCAGAATGCCTTCCAAGTTCTTGAGTCTTTACCTGAGGAGCCTGATCTTTGTCGCTCTGAGTTGAGGACTGAGGCTCATTTCGAACCTACTGAGCAGAGTCCAGATCTCCATGTGGATGGAGATGTTGTTAAGGACATTGCTTCTGGGTCCAGTGATACTGCGATGGGAGGAGATGCTGGTGCTCCTAACCCGCAGTCTTTTGTCGCTCCCCATGAGGGATCTGACCCTTGCTTGGCCCTTTCTTGGGCTCGTCAGGTGGGGGAAGAGGTTGGTGCCTCTTCAGTGGTTGGTGAGATGGAGCTTGGTTTCCCGAAGGTTGTTCCTGTGCCTGACTTTGAGGCTAATGATACTTGTACTTTGAATCACAGTAGCCACTCCATCCCCTCGCTTCCTGGGACTCCTGTGGAGTCCTCCGCCCCTTTCTTTGAGGGGCTTGTCTCTCAGCAGGGTACTATTTGTCAGGACGTTGATCCGATCACTGAGTTTGTCAGCGAGGACGACTCAAGTTCCTTCTGTGGGACTGAATCGTGTGATGGGAGAGATTTTGGGAGATATGATGAGGATTTTGATTTCTCTGTCTCACCCTCCAAGAGAACGCTTCGTTCTGACACGAAGCGACAGCAGACTCGCCAGGAGTCTAGAAAGAAGATGGGACCTTACTCCACCTGTTCCAAATGCAGTGCCTAATTTGGAACATCAGGGGACTCAGGAGCTCTGAGTCCCAGGAGAGGCTTCATGCCTTGGTGAAAGAGAAGCGTGTCAAGATCTTGGCTATCTTGGAGCCGATGATTGCCCTTGACCAGCGCTTCATGACCCGTCGCCTTGGTTTCCAGAGAGTTCTGTCGAATGTCTCTGGTCATATTTGGGTTTTTTTTGCAGACGATGTGAAGGCGGAGTGTGTCCTTGATCACGCTCAGTTCCTCCATCTTCGCGTGTCGGCTCCTTTTTTGCCGACCCCTGTTTTTTGCTCTTTCGTGTATGCCAAGTGTGACTACATCTTACGGCACGACTTGTGGGCTTCTTTGCTGCAGGTCAAGCCTGTTGGTGGTCCTTGGCTTGTCGGGGGGGATTTTAACGTCGTGAGGGATGCCTCCGAGTGTCTTGGCTCTTCTGGTGGGAGGCAGCTCCCCATGGACGAGTTTAATCATTTTGTTTTGGACTCTGCACTGGTTGACGCTGGTTTTGAGGGCTCTTCGTTCACTTGGACGAATAAGTCCATTTGGAAGCGTCTTGACAGAGTTTTTGTTTCTGTGGATTGGGGTGACCATTTCAACTCTATCAGGGTTGAACACCTCAGTCGCACGGTTTCGGATCATTGTCCTCTTTTGTTGTCTGCTCCTGTCTTTGCTTGGGGGCCGAGCTTGTTTCGGTTCCAGAGCATGTGGACTCGGCACCCGGGGTTCCTTCAAACCGTTAGGCTGAACTGGAACATGCCCTGCGCTTTGCAAGGCATGCCCAGGCTCTTTGCCAAGCTGAAACGGTTGAAAGGCCACCTCAAGTGGTGGAACCGGGATGTTTTTGGGAACCGTTTTGATAAGATCGCTGAGGCGGAGAGGTCGGTTAGACTGGCTGAGGCTGCCTGTGAAGCGGATTCCTCTGAGCATAGCTGGACCCTCTTGTCCAGATGCAATGAGGAGCTGTCTAGAGTCACCGCTATGGAAGCGGATTTTTGGAAGCAGAAAGCTGCTTGTAATTGGCTTGAGGACGGGGAGAGGAATACGAAGCTTTTCCACAACATGGTGAAAAAGAAGAATGTGGTTAATAAGATCTTTCGTATTTGGGAGGATGGTAATTGCCTCACCTCTCCTGGTCTCATCAAGCAGTCAGGGGCTGCCTATTTCGAGCGCCTTCTCACTGGAGATCCTTTTGTCCTGGATCTTCCGGATTTTTCTGGCTTCTTCTCGGAGATTTCAGAGGAGGAGAACCATAGCTTTGCCGCCGAACCTTCCTTGGAGGAGGTTCGTGCTGTCGTCTTTTCCATCCCTCGGGATAGTGTGGCGGGCCCCGATGGGTTTTCTTCGGCTTTTTTTCAGAGCTGCTGGGATTTTGTGCAGCATGATGTCATGGACGCTGTCCTTGATTTCTTTCGGGGATCTCTTATTGCCCAGGGCTTCACTGCCACCACGATCACTTTGATCCCCAAAGTCGAGGGTGCGCAAGCTTGGACGGACTTCCGTCCCATCAGCTTGTGTAATGTTTCCAACAAGATTATCTCGAAGCTTTTATACTCTCGTCTACGGTCGGTGGTGGGGAAACTCGTTTCTCAAAGTCAGAGTGGCTTTGTGCCGGGGCGGATGATTGCTGACAATATCCTTCTCGCGCATGAGCTCACTCACAGTCTTAATCTCCCTGCCCGTGGTGGTAATGTCATTCTGAAATTGGACATGGCTAAGGCCTATGATAGAGTCCAATGGTCTTTTCTTCTGGATGTCCTCCGAAGGTTTGGTTTTTCGGAGCAGGTTGTGAGAATGGTGAGGGCTTGCATTTCTTTTTGCAAGTTCTCGGTTAATGTCAATGGAACCCCTGCTGGTTTCTTTGCTTCCTCGAGGGGCTTGAGACAGGGTGACCCGTTATCTCCCCTCCTCTTTGTTCTTGGAGCGGAGTATCTGTCCCGTGGCTTGGATCGGTTGTTCCTCCAGCATGCTGATTTGAGGTATCGGTCTGGGTGTGATTTGCCGATTTCCCATTTGGCCTATGCTGACGATGTCATTATTTTTGCCAATGGGGGATCCCGGGGTCTTCAGCGTCTCAAAGATTTTCTGGCTCACTATGAAAATTGCTCGGGCCAGCTTGTTAATGTGGCCAAGAGTGCTATGATCTTTCCTCCGGGCTGGACCGCTCGTCGCCGCTCCCGTTTGCTGCAAATCACTGGATTTGCGGAGGGGCATCTGCCCTTGAAATACCTTGGAGCTCCGCTTTTCCGTGGGAACCACAAGTGCTCTCTCTTTGAGCCTCTTCTGCAGTCGGTCCGGAAAAAGCTGGAGGGCTGGGAGTCCCGTTCCCTTGCTCCTGGGAGTAGGATGACGCTGATCCGCAGTGTGCTCCTTTAGATCTCGATCCATCTCTGCCAGGTGATCCAGCCTCCTTTAGCTGTTTTGGAGAAATTGGAGCATATTTTCAATGCTTTTCTTTGGGGCTCCAGACCCTTAGAGAAGAAGTGGCACTGGGCCCGCTGGTCTCGCGCCTGTCTCCCTGTGAAAGAAGGAGGACTGGGTTTTCGCAGGCTCAAGGACATTGTTGATAGCTTTTCCATGAAGCTGTGGTTCAGATTCCGGTAGGGTTCCTCTCTCTGGGCGAGATTCCTTTCGAGAAAGTATTGCCGGACTGTCAGCCCTATTTGTGCTCTTTCTCGTGGAGCCATTTCCCCCACTTGGAGGCGTTTGCTCCAGATTAGACCTCGTGCGGAGCCTGGTATCCGGTGGAGGATTGGTCTTGGGGATGTCTCTTTTTGGGATGATACTTGGTTGGGTGATGCTCCTTTGTCGAGCAGGTGTAATGTCAGAGGGGATCGGTGTGTGCGTGTTTTCAGCTTCCTTTTGGAGGGAGACTGGGATTTTGATCTCCTTTGCGCTGTCGTCACTCCCTCGGTGGCGGAGGAGATCGTTCAGATTCCTGTTTTGGTGGATGAGCCGGATGCGACTATCTGGATCCACAGCACTGATGGTGCCTTTTCTGTGAGATCTGCTTGGGAGCAGGTCAGACCGAGAGGATCGGTCTCGGATATCTTTAATCCCTGTTGGGGACGCTGGATGAGGCCCACCATGTCCTTCTTTCTGTGGAGGTTTTGGCATCGGTGGTTGCCTGTGGATGAGGTTCTCCAGCAGCGGGGTTTCTCCCTTGTGTCCAAATGCCAGTGCTGTGAGATGTCGGAGACATTCACTCACATTTTCATCAACGGTCCCATCGCCCGCTCTGTGTGGCATTTCTTTGGGGCTATCTTTAGAGTTCGCATCCCTGCCACTGAGAACTTTAGTTTGTTTCTCAGTGCTTGGAAAAGGGGTCGCGAGTGGTCTCCGGGGGGTAATGTGAGGGAATTCATTCCTTTTGTCGTGCTTTGGTTCCTCTGGACTGCACGCAATGATACTAAGCACCATCAATTACCCTACTCTGCGGAGAAGGTTAAGTTCCAAATTTTGTCTTATTTGAGACTTGCTCATTCCGCAACTGTTATCAAGCCCCGTCTTTGGCTGGGGGTTTTGCAAGCTGCGAGGAAGATGAGCATTTCGGTCGGCCTCCAACGGATTCACAAGACTGCGATCATCCGTTGGTTGAGGCCTCCACCTGGGTCCTTCAAGCTCAATGTGGATGGGAGCTCGAGAGGTAACCCGGGTGAGTCGTGTATGGGGGGGGGGGGGGGGGTTGTCCGGGATTCTTCTGGTAGGGTCTTGGCGTTTTTTAGTGAGTTCATTGGTTTGGGGTCCAATGTCCGTGCAGAACTCTGGGCGATTTTGTAGCACCAAGAACTTCTAAAATTTGAAAATCATGCCTAAAATTATTTTCAGTATTTATATTTTAAATTTCTTGGAGTTAATTGTTTAAGTTTCAGTTAAAGTTAGCCTTGCTTGACTTATTTGAATTAAATGCCTTGAACTGTTTAGTTAGTAATTTTTATCCAGGCAGGCGACGACGGTGGGCTTCGGTGGTTTATTTTCAAGATTTTTAATTTTAAGATTTTAAGTTAGAGGTAAAAGAGGGGTTTTGGCCAAAAATGCAAATTTTGAATTTTTAGGGGTCAAAAAGCAATTTTATCATTTTCTTGGGTTATTTCCTAAATTTTCCATAAAATAGGATTTTATTAAATCCGGGTTAGTGGAATTTCAATTAAAATGTTGAGAGTTGAAATTTTAAATTTAGAAGTTTGAAAATAGCAAAAAAGTTTGAGGTAAAAAGTTTTAATAGTACAAGTAGTACTTTTGCTAGCACAAGTGAAATTTTGAAACACTACACACAATACACTACACTTTTAATTTACACTATCATTAAAACATTTCAATTAAAATCAAGACACAAACCCTAACTCCCAAACCCTAGCCCTAGCCGCCCACTTCTCCCCTCTCCCTTGAAGAAGCCGTCCAACCCCTCCAGCCGCCGCCTGCCGCCGTCCCAGCCACCGGATAAGCTCCCCTAGGTGCTTAGCTTGGTGTTTGGTTGAAGTTCCACTCTCATCTCCTCTTCTTGTTCGAAATTTGTTGGTAGATTGGTGAAGGCAAGTGTAACTATTTCTTTGGGCTAACATTCAAGCAATATCTACCCCCACCCTTAAGAATTCTTGCAATAATTTCGAAAATGCATGATGTTGTGATGTTAGGGTTTCGAATTTGGGCATTTAAGGGGCTGATTTTGCTAAATGTGTTATGGGGTTGAGTTTATGTGATTTAATGTTGAGTATATGTGCAATGACATGGATTTATATGGATGTTCTTGCCAAAATTCGAATTTTCAGAATGTATAAGGACCTAAATTTCGAAATTTTGCATGTGTAGGGGCTGAAATTTAATTGATGTTGAAGTATTTAATGGTCTTGCATTGGTCTTGATTGATTGTTCAACATCTTGGAGTTTTGATGGTTAATTCTTGATGTTCTTGATATGTGTTGTGAAAGTGTGGATTGAGTGTAGCCCAAGTGTTTGGGAAAAGTCCTAAGAGAGGTTATTTGAGGTGTTTGGGTGTTTGGTGTGGAGATAAGTTGAGGAAAGTGGGCTAAGTGTTTGAATTGTTGGAATTGGAGGTGTGTGAGGTGCAGGGCAGTACTGTTCACGGGGCAGGGCAGGGCTGGTCTGAGGTCTGGGCAGTGTTTGGTCTGAACCATAGTAAAGTTCGTGTTGTTGTGGTCGCGTCGATATAAAATAGGCTCGATTCGGAGAGTTATGGATTTTTCAAAATTGGGTGTAAGTGCAGATTTTTCCTTTGAATAGGGGCTGTCCGATTTTTGTGTTTTGTAAATTTGCTCTTTTGATCTTTTGATGATACCACCTATTCCTTGCGATGATTTGGAGTGTTTGTTGAGTGTCGGTTCAAGCGGGACGGGTTTTGGATAAGGCATGACTAAGTTAAGGGCTTTTCGGTTTACTTGCTCGAGTTAAGTCAAGTTTGAAGATTTTGTTGGGTAAGTTGTCTTCTTTGGACTTAGGGGCAGCCACTCATCCACCTTAAACTCACATTTTCGAGTCGAGTCTCATGTGTTAAAGATTGCTTATTCGTGTGCATTTGACGTGTTCTTGAGTTTAATAAAGAAAAAGGAAGTTTACTTGTTTGCATGCCCTTTAATGTATGAGTTGAGTCTTTATAAATGAAAAGGGAAAAGAAAGCAAATATTTTTTGAATGGAGTGATCTGTTTGTGACAAGAGGGGTGTTGCTAGGCTGGGGGATGCCTCGGTCTACTCACCAAGAGGTTATAGAGGTTAGGCAAGGAGCAAGAGACATCTTGTTTACCCTTGCCACAGAGGGGCAATGTGGGATCGGGAGGCATCTCGGTCTCCTTGCCATAGAGGGGTTAAGTTCGTCGGGAGAAATCTCGTCGTCTTGCTGGCATAGTGCACTGCAGCCATGATCATGATCGAAACAGAGAGTCACAAATCAGGGATCGGATTTCTAAGAGGAAAAAGTAAAGAAAAGTTTAAAAGTTAAAGTTTCACAATTTTAGTTGACTCGTTTTGCATTGATGTCAGTCTTTCAGTTATGCATGAGTCTAAGTTGAATGTTATGAAAGTTAAAGTTTATCATAGTGTGAGTTCATTAATGCATGATTTCTATATCTTTCTAGTTTCATGCATATTACAGTTTAAGTTGAGTTTTTGCATCACGTATTTTAAACCCTTGTTATTATCCTAGTTATGCTTGTTGAGTCTTTAGACTCACTATGCTTGAATGTTTGCAGGTGAGGATTTTGTGGAGGAGACGGAGGGGCGTGATCTACTGGGATGAGGCCATCGGTAGTGCGAGGCCCAGTGACCGTTGCTTCCTTTTAGTTTATGTTTTTCCGCACAGTTATCGAATTTGTAATAATGAAGTATTATTTGAGATCTTGTAGTATTTATAGCCAGGATGTGCATTCCCTGTGCTACAGCTTATGTTTTGAAGTACGTTTTCCGCTTTTGCAAGTTTATGATTATCGTTGGAATTAATTTTAAATGCTTTAGTTTACTTTATGCTGTAACCGGGAGGTGGTTACTAGGATTGCATGTTTATGTTTAACGCACTTAAGTTTTGAAGTCAATTTTCTTTCCTTATTTAAATTGCTGTTTGAGTCTTGATGGCTTATTTGTTTTACAAATAGGTCATGGCAAAATTTTTAAAAATCCGTAATTTTCCTTTATTTTAATTATAGTCTAGTAGCGAGTAGTTAGGGTCGTTTCAGTTGGTATCAGAGCACGGTCTTGGTTTGGGCTGAGCCTACTGCCGGTTGCTGAAACTCAGGGGATCTAGCCTCAAAGTCTGTAAGATTTAAGTTTAATGTCTCTATCTGTTTAAGTTTTGATGTATTAGTTTCTTGAGTTATTGGGAAGTTTAAATTTGAAGTAAAAATATTTTCTAAGGCATGAAATTTGAATGTTGGATTTTCTCAATGCGTTTAGATGGCTCGTCATCGTGATCCGCGTGCAGTTACGCCTCCACCGCCGCCGCCTTCACCGCCGCCGCAGGTGGATGTAGGAGGACAGGTGCTAGCGGGATTGGCCCGCATTCTCGAGTGTCATGTGGATGCTCCTAGAGCTGGAGTGGGGACTGTTTATGAGCAGTTCCGGAAGATGAATCCGAAGGACTTCGCTGGCACTTCTGATCCGTTGATAGCGGAGGGTTGGATCCGTTCTCTGGAGGTGATCTTTCGCTATATGCAGCTGGGAGATCCAGATAGAGTGAGGTGTGCTGTGTTTCTCCTCCAGGATGATGCCGCCCTCTGGTGGGAGGGAATGGAGAAGATTGTGGACCCAGCTACTCTACCTTGGACTGAGTTCAAGAAGCTGTTCTTTGAGAAGTATTTTACTGCTGATGTGAGAGGCCGTTTGAAGACGGAGTTTATGAGCTTGAGACAGGGAGACTTGTCGGTGGCACAGTTTGTGGTGAAGTTCGAGAGGGGCTGCCATTTCGTGCCTTTGATTGGAGATGATGAGAAAGAGAAGCTGGAGCACTTTCTTGTAGGGCTTCGACCTACCATCCGTAGGGATGTGCTGATGGCTGAGCCATCTGATTATGCTTCAGCACTGAGGCGTGCCTTGAGGTCCGAGCAGACGCTGAGAGATATTAGCGCGGAGGCGCATGGCAAGAGGCCCTTCCCTCATCAGGGCCACTCTCAGCAGCAGCAGCACGGCAAGAAGCCGTATCATGGACCCCCGAGACAGCAGGGACAGCAGGCACCGCAGGGGCGTCAGGCCCAGAGACAGGTTCCTCCCAAGGCTGGGGAGAAGCCTATTTGTCAGTTTTGCCATCGTCCGCATTTTGGGAAGTGTTTGAAGGATGCTAGAGTTTGCTTCAAGTGCAAGAAGCCAGGACATATGTCTACCCATTGTCCAGAGCTGAGGAGGCCCGTGCAGGGCAGAGTGTTTGTGATGGAGGCCGAGCAGGCCGACCCAGACACTACTCTTCTCACAGGTAATATCTTAACTTTTGGGTTAGAGCAGTTAAAGATTTGTAGATGCATGTGACTCTAAGTCTTTGCTTGTTTGAGGTTTTCTCTAAGTATCTTGCTGTTTGTCTTAGGTCCTTTGGCTGTTTAGCATGAATAGTATCTTGTTTGGGAATTGTTGAATTAGAATGAGCCTAAGTAGAACTCGTGGTTTTAACTTCAACCTTTTGTCGTTGTAACTACTGCTATGCAGGTAGGATTGTTGTGGCAGGCGTAGCCACGAGGGCCTTATTAGACTCAGGGACTACCCATTCCTTTATATCGGAGTCTTTTGCCCTTGAGAGGGGCATTAAGAGCGAGGAATTGGAGGTTGGATTCTCAGTTACTATCCCCTCAGGAGAAGAGCTATCCACCAGGAGCTTGGTGAGAGACCTTGTATTGCTTTTGCAGGGTCAGTCAGTGGTAGCAGACCTCATAGTGCTACCTTTGCCAGAGTTTGACCTGATTCTTGGGATGGATTGGATGACAAAGAATGCGGTGATGATAGATTTTCAGCAGAGGTCAGTACTAGTCAGGCCTGAGGGCGAGGAACCATTTTGGTTTGAGGCTACTAAGAGCTTGAGGAAGACTCGAGTCATTTCTACTTTGCAAGCTCAGAGGCTTGTACTTAGTGGGTGCGAGTCATTTCTAGCCAGTTTATCTTTGACAGAGCTGCCAGAGCGACCAATTATTTCTGATGTGGCTATCGTCAGGGAGTTTGAGGATGTGTTCCCTAGCGATGTTGTGGGAATTCCGCCCGATAGAGAAGTGGAGTTCTCTATAGATTTGGTTCCCGGTACTGTGCCTATCTCCAAGGCACCGTACAGGTTGGCTCCTACCGAAATGAAGGAGTTAAAAGAGCAGATTCAAGAGTTTCTTGACAAGGGATTCATTCGCCCTAGTTTCTCCCCTTGGGGCGCACCAGTCCTCTTTGTTAAGAAGAAGGACGGTAGTCTAAGACTGTGCATAGACTACCGAGGTTTGAACGGAGTGACTGTGAAGAACAAGTACCCATTACCTAGGATCGAGGACCTCTTCGATCAATTTCAAGGAGCATCCATTTTTTCGAAGATTGATCTTCGTTCAGGTTATCACCAGTTGAAGGTGAAGGAGTCAGATGTGGCGAAGACAGCTTTTAGGACTCGTTACGGTCATTACGAGTTCCTTGTGATGCCGTTTGGGATGACGAACGCGCCCGCGGTTTTCATGGATCTTATGAACCGCGTGTTTCAGCCTTACTTGGACCGCTTTGTCATTGTTTTCATCGATGACATCCTCATTTATTCGAAGGATAGAGTGGAGCATGAACAGAATTTGAGGACCGTTCTTGAGGTGCTTCGAGAGCACAAGTTGTTGGCCAAGTTTGATAAGTGTGAATTCTGGTTGGAGAAAGTTGCTTTCTTGGGTCATATTATTTCTAAGAGCGGTGTGGAAGTAGACCCTTCAAAGGTTCAAGCAGTGAAGGAGTGGTCTATACCGAGGAGCGCGTCTGAGATTCGCAGTTTTCTTGGATTAGCCGGTTATTACCGAAAATTTATCAAGGGTTTTTCCTCCATTGTTGTGCCTATGACAGCATTGACTAAGAAGAACGCCAAGTTTGTTTGGAGTGCCGAGTGACAAAGGAGCTTTGATACTTTGAAGGAAGCTCTTACGACAGCGCCAGTGTTGACCATGCCATCCGGGCAAGGTGATTTTGTGGTGTATACTGATGCTTCCAAGTTGGGATTGGGAGCAGTTCTGATGCAGCGAGACAGAGTTATTGCCTATGCTTCTAGGAAATTGAAGGAGCACGAGAAGAACTACCCTACTCATGACTTAGAGTTGGCAGCGATAGTGTTTGCTCTTAAGATTTGGAGACACTATCTCTATGGAGAGAAGAGTCAGATCTTCACAGACCACAAAAGCCTCAAGTACTTCTTCACCCAGAAGGAGTTGAATATGAGGCAGCGTAGGTGGTTAGAGTTGGTGAAATACTATGACTGCGATATTAGCTACCACCCGGGTAAAGCTAACGTGGTTGCAGATGCTTTGAGCAGGAAGACCGCAGTGCTTACCTCCTTGTCAGTAGCTAGACCGTTGCAGGTTGAGATTCAGAAGTACGGTCTTGAGTTTTATGCGAGTGGTAGAGCTCCCCGTTTGTCTTCCCTAAGTGTGCAGACTACACTTTTTGACCATATCCGTGCAGCGCAGTCAGTTGATGAGCAGATCAGGAAGTGGAGACAGAGAGATGAGGAGAAAGGCAGCGGTTTGTATGCTGTGGTAGATGGGATTGTGAGGTACAGAGGTAGATTTTGGGTTCCCGCAGGTGATTCTCTGCGAGTTACTATCATGGCAGAGGCACATACGTCGCCGTACTCAATCCACCCTGGTAGTACGAAGATGTATCGGGATCTTCAGCAGCTTTATTGGTGGCCAGGCATGAAAAGTGACATTGCCCGATTCGTGTCAGAATGCCTGACATGCCAGCAGGTCAAGGCGGAGCATCAGAGACCGGCCGGATTGCTTAAGCCTCTCCCTATTCCTGAGTGGAAATGGGAGAATATCACCATGGACTTTGTTGTGGGATTTCCGAAGACAATGAGAGGTTCAAATGCTATTTGGGTTATTGTAGACCGTCTCACTAAGTCGGCTCACTTTTTACCGGTGAAGATGACTTTCACGATGACTCAGTTCGCGGAGTTGTATATCCGGGAGATAGTCAGACTACATGGTATTCCAGTCTCCATAGTGTCTGATAGAGATCCACGGTTTACTTCGTCTTTTTGGAAGAGTCTTCATTCCGCTATGGGTACGAAGCTACTTTTTAGCACCGCCTTTCACCCGCAGACTGATGGCCAGTCAGAGAGGGTGATTCAGATTTTGGAGGATCTTTTGAGGGAATGTGCTATTGATTTTCAAGGTAGTTGGGAGTCGAGACTACCACTAGTGGAATTCGCGTATAATAACAGTTTTCAGTCCACTATTGGCATGGCTCCCTACGAGGCACTATATGGGAGGAAGTGTAGATCTCCAGTGTTGTGGGATGAGATAGGTGAGAGATCAGACTTTGGTCCGGAGATTGTTCAGTTGACCACCGAGGTAGTGGCTAAGATCCGTGATAGGATGAGGACTGCCCAGAGTAGGCAGAAGAGTTATGCTGATCACCGGAGGAGAGACTTGGAGTTCTTGGTGGGTGATCATGTATTCATCCGTGTAGCGCCGCTGAAGGGAGTTTTGAGGTTTGGGAAGAAAGGAAAGTTGGCACCGAGGTTTAGGACCCTTCGAGATTTTGGATAGGGTAGGGGCACTGGCTTATAGAGTGGCCCTGCCGCCTAACCTTGATAAGATCCATAGTGTCTTCCATGTGTCGATGTTGAGGAAGTACATCTCGAACCCATCCCATGTGCTTAGTTCGGAACCGCTTCAGCTATCTCCTCACTTGTCCTATGAGGAGACGCCCATCCGGATTTTGGATAGACAGGAGAGAAGACTCCGTAACAAGTCAATTCCAATGATCAAGGTGAGATGGCAGAACCATTCGGATGAAGAGGCCACTTGGGAAGCAGAAGCAGATTTCAGAGATCGCTATCCGGAGCTTTTTGGTAAGTTTTAATTTCGAGGACGAAATTTCTTATTAGGGAGGGAGGAATTGTAGCACCAAGAACTTCTAAAATTTGAAAATCATGCCTAAAATTATTTTCAGTATTTATATTTTAAATTTCTTGGAGTTAATTGTTTAAGTTTCAGTTAAGGTTAGCCTTGCTTGACTTATTTGAATTAAATGCCTTGAACTGTTTAGTTAGTAATTTTTATCCAGGCAGGCGACGACGGTGGGCTTCGGTGGTTTATTTTCAAGATTTTTAATTTTAAGATTTTAAGTTAGAGGTAAAAGAGGGGTTTTGGCCAAAAATGCAAATTTTGAATTTTTAGGGGTCAAAAAGCAATTTTATCATTTTCTTGGGTTATTTCCTAAATTTTCCATAAAATAGGATTTTATTAAATCCGGGTTAGTGGAATTTCAATTAAAATGTTGAGAGTTGAAATTTTAAATTTAGAAGTTTGAAAATAGCAAAAAAGTTTGAGGTAAAAAGTTTTAATAGTACAAGTAGTACTTTTGCTAGTACAAGTGAAATTTTAAAACACTAGACACAATACACTACACTTTTAATTTACACTATCATTAAAACATTTCAATTAAAATCAAGACACAAACCCTAACTCCCAAACCCTAGCCCTAGCCGCCCACTTCTCCCCTCTCCCTTGAAGAAGCCGTCCAACCCCTCCAGCCGCCGCCTGCCGCCGTCCCAGCCACCGGAGAAGCTCCCCTAGGTGCTTAGCTTGGTATTTGGTTGAAGTTCCACTCTCATCTCCTCTTCTTGTTCGAAATTTGTTGGTAGATTGGTGAAGGCAAGTGTAACTATTTCTTTGGGCTAACATTCAAGCAATATCTACCCCCACCCTTAAGACTTCTTGCAATAATTTCGAAAATGCATGATGTTGTGATGTTAGGGTTTCGAATTTGGGCATTTAAGGGGCTGATTTTGCTAAATGTGTTATGGGGTTGAGTTTATGTGATTTAATGTTGAGTATATGTGCAATGACATGGATTTATATGGATGTTCTTGCCAAAATTCGAATTTTCAGAATGTATAAGGACCTAAATTTCGAAATTTTGCATGTGTAGGGGCTGAAATTTAATTGATGTTGAAGTATTTAATGGTCTTGCATTGGTCTTGATTGATTGTTCAACATCTTGGAGTTTTGATGGTTAATTCTTGATGTTCTTGATATGTGTTGTGAAAGTGTGGATTGAGTGTAGCCCAAGTGTTTGGGAAAAGTCCTAAGAGAGGTTATTTGAGGTGTTTGGGTGTTTGGTGTGGAGATAAGTTGAGGAAAGTGGGCTAAGTGTTTGAATTGTTGGAATTGGAGGTGTGTGAGGTGCAGGGCAGTACTGTTCACGGGGCAGGGCAGGGCTGGTCTGAGGTCTGGGCAGTGTTTGGTCTGAACCATAGTAAAGTTCGTGTCGTTGTGGTCGCGTCGATATAAAATAGGCTCGATTCGGAGAGTTATGGATTTTTCAAAATTGGGTGTAAGTGCAGATTTTTCCTTTGAATAGGGGCTGTCCGATTTTTGTGTTTTGTAAATTTGCTCTTTTGATCTTTTGATGATACCACCTATTCCTTGGGATGATTTGGAGTGTTTGTTGAGTGTCGGTTCAAGCGGGACGGGTTTTGGATAAGGCATGACAAAGTTAAGGGCTTTTCGGTTTACTTGCTCGAGTTAAGTCAAGTTTGAAGATTTTGTTGGGTAAGTTGTCTTCTTTGGACTTAGGGGCAGCCACTCATCCACCTTAAACTCACATTTTTGAGTCGAGTCTCATGTCTTAAAGATTGCTTATTCGTGTGCATTTGACGTGTTCTTGAGTTTAATAAAGAAAAAGGAAGTTTACTTGTTTGCATGCCCTTTAATGTATGAGTTGAGTCTTTATAAATGAAAAGGGAAAAGAAAGCAAATATTTTTTGAATGAAGTGATCTGTTTGTGACAAGAGGGGTGTTGCTAGGCCGGGGGATGCCTCGGTCTACTCACCAAGAGGTTATAGAGGTTAGGCAAGGAGCAAGAGACATCTTGTTTACCCTTGCCACAGAGGGGCAATGTGGGATCGGGAGGCATCTCGGTCTCCTTGCCATAGAGGGGTTAAGTTCGTCGGGAGAAATCTCGTCGTCTTGCCGGCATAGTGCACTGCAGCCATGATCATGATCGAAACAGAGGTTCACAAATCAGGGATCGGATTTCTAAGAGGAAAAAGTAAAGAAAAGTTTAAAAGTTAAAGTTTCACAATTTTAGTTGACTCGTTTTGCATTGATGTCAGTCTTTCAGTTATGCATGAGTCTAAGTTGAATGTTATGAAAGTTAAAGTTTATCATAGTGTGAGTTCATTAATGCATGATTTCTATATCTTTCTAGTTTCATGCATATTACAGTTTAAGTTGAGTTTTTGCATCACGTATTTTAAACCCTTGTTATTATCCTAGTTATGCTTGTTGAGTCTTTAGACTCACTATGCTTGAATGTTTGCAGGTGAGGATTTTGTGGAGGAGACGGAGGGGCGTGATCTACTGGGATGAGGCCATCGGTAGTGCGAGGCCCAGTGACCGTTGCTTCCTTTTAGTTTATGTTTTTCCGCACAGTTATCGAATTTGTAATAATGAAGTATTATTTGAGATCTTGTAGTATTTATAGCCAGGATGTGCATTCCCTGTGCTACAGCTTATGTTTTGAAGTACGTTTTCCGCTTTTGCAAGTTTATGATTATCGTTGGAATTAATTTTAAATGCTTTAGTTTACTTTATGCTGTAACCGGGAGGTGGTTACTAGGATTGCATGTTTATGTTTAACGCACTTAAGTTTTGAAGTCAATTTTCTTTCCTTATTTAAATTGCTGTTTGAGTCTTGATGGCTTATTTGTTTTACAAATAGGTCATGGCAAAATTTTTAAAAATCCGTAATTTTCCTTTATTTTAATTATAGTCTAGTAGCGAGTAGTTAGGGTCGTTTCAGATTTGGAGGGGTATTCTTCTCTGTTCTGACCTTAGCCTTTTTCCCCTTTGGATTGAGACTGATTCCCAGATTGCCATTCAGATTCTTAGATCTCGGAGGTGTAAGAGTGGGTGCCCAGTGAGCCAACTGTGTGGCTATGGGCTTTGTTGACTCTTTGTATAAACAATCTTTTGTTTAATATTATTTACACTTTTATGGCAATGACTTTATATTACTTCATATTGTTATATTGTGATATACTATTGTTGTTTTGATAAAGACCTTGAATATACTATAGTGTATGTAAGATGTGGTAGAACATGGAGATGTCTATCATGAAATACATCTTATAGTCACTGTATATTCTAAAACCGTTCCTAGTCGATTGAGCTGTCCGATAATAAGGATAAGGATCGCTCGAGTTTGAGACTAGCATTTGCGATGCGGAGTACCACGTTTCATTGGTAGGGAATATGGAGATGTTCGAAGCATGCAAATGGATATTCATAGGATGAATAGTCGAACTACCCTATCCGGACTTTCCAAGTGGTTATCACTTATCGAGTGGATAAAGTCCGCGGTTTTGGTTGTACACCATTAGTCCTTACGACTTGAAACATCATGGAGACTCTATATGCTAGTACTGTGCTTTGACTCGTTTACCGACTCTGAGGGGGTCATCAGGTGTCGAGATTGGGTACAGTTACGACACATATAGGAGTCAATGCATTGTTGTCAAGGATTCACCACATACTTGCGAGTGTGGATATCCTATGCGATCTGAGGAGATATTAGTGTGACAAATCTCTGGCCAGAGTACTTGATGTGATTTAAGAAATGGTTTCTTAGTAGCACATGCGATGTCACTAATTTGATCTTCAAGATGCATTGCATAGTTATCGAATCTTGAGCGACTCTCGATATACCAATGGTTGTTGATTCGATCGGGATATTTGGATGAAGGGACCGTACTGTACGTTAACCAAAATCTACTGGTTCTTGTAGGCACTATCAGTGATACCTAGGGAATCATGGGGCGATGTTGCTAGGCGCTTTACCATGATTCGTTGGGCAAGTCGGAAAGTGTTGTTCCGAGTCACAAGGAGTTGTGAGCCCACGGCTAGCTGTATCCCTGAACCATTGAGGGTCACACAGTGTAATGGAGTTTTAATCCCCGTTGAGATAGTTAAATTTAAAGAGTTAAATTTAATGAACTAAGGAGTTGGACTTCTTAAATAAGAGTAAGGGAGTAGGATTTCCTAAAATGACATAGGGATGGACATTTTTGGAAACCACTGAATTCGGATTCAGGAAAATTTATTTTGACTTTAAAACGTGCAGAAATGGTTTCTGTGCACATTGGTGAAATCGTTTCAGCAATCGGAGTCACGATGAATTTTATATTAATTTCTGAACGAGCGGGCTTTGCTTGTCGGGCCCCAGCTTATGACTAATGGGCCCTAAGGTGTTAGTGGCCTGCATTATAAATAAGTTATTTCAGTACAGAAATTAAAAACAACAGGTGATTATTTTGAGAGCAATTTTCGAAAACCCTACCCTCTCTCTCAAACATATTTCGGCCGCCCCCCCCCCTTCACTCTGCCCGAGAAAATTCCGGTCTGTGATTTTGAATCGCAGTAAGGAATAACGAATCAAATTCGTGTATTCTCTTCGCAGAAAACTTCTGATAGATTTTCTAGTGCAATCTATCAGAGGGATTAAACCTCTGTTCGTGGACCTGATTGAAGGCGTTCATCGGTTCCAGGGAGAGACAACAAGAGCAGAATTGTTCTGTTGGTGTCCATTAATCTCGTTGCGAGATTTGAGGTAAAATTTATTTAATTGTTATTTAAATTTTACACACACGTAATTCAATCGATGTATGGTTGATACCCACACCATGGAAACGTTCCATGAAAAATTTTAAACTTCCGCTGCACCGGGTATCAATCGTAATTGGTCTGGGAACTCGCCAGTTTTTTCCAACAGTGGTATCAAAGCCAGGTTGCTCAGATCAATCGATTGAATTAATCAATTGTACAAAATTTTTGAGTCTCGGTTTTTGAAACAAAATAAATATTTTTAATAAAAAAAAAAAAAATTTTTTTTCGGGGGGCGAAACCCGGGCAGCGATTGGATCGCTGCCCGGAGGGGGCAGCGATGGTCGCTGCCCGGAGGGGGCAGCGATGGTCGCTGCCCCCAGGGGCGGCGACCGTCGCCGCCCAGGGCGGCGCACGGCGCTGCCCAGGGCAGCGCTGTGCGCTGCCCAGCGCAGCGCTGGGCGCTGCGCAGGGCAGCGCTCGGCGCTGCCCAGGGCGGCGCACAGCGCCGCCCAGGGGCGGCGCTCGGCGCCGCCCAGGGCGACGCACGGCGCCGCCAGCGGCGGCGCCAGGCGCCGCCAGGGCAGCAAACGTTGCTGCCCTAAGGGGGCAGCCGGGCTGCCCCGGCCCGCGCCCCGGGTGCGGGCCGGCCCGGGAGTGTCCCGGGCGGCCCGCGGGAAAAATTAATTTTTAATATTTTTATTAATTTTAATATTTAAAATTTTATTTTTGGTCCGGTCAAAAATTGTTTTTGATTGGTTCACGAGATTTCGGATCGAATTGTTCGAGTCCGTAAATTTTAAAATTGATTTTGGATAAATTTGAATTTTTGGAAAATTTTAATATTTTATCCGTAAATTGAATTTTGAAATCAATTATTTTGGTACAATTGATGATAAGATATGATCTTATGATATATTAGATAAAATATGATTTTATTTGTAAAATTGGATTTTATAGATAAAATATGATTTTATTTGATATGGAGATAAAATATGATTTTATATGTGAAATGTGATTTTATATATAAATATGATTTTATCTTGTTTAAATTTGAATTGCCACAGCATGTTATCCAATAAATTAATTTTGAATTAAATGTTATTGGATAAGGATGATCGATTGCCATGACCAATTTTGTAGGTGTATGTTAGGAATTTACATTTTGTCTTTATTGTTGTTGGTTTTATTAATGGGCCTGGTTTATGGCCCGATATGAATGTCATATGTAATAAAAGTGGGCTTGGTTTATAGCCCGTTCCCACCCCCTAAAAATGTATCCCCTACTTGTCATTGTTATTTATTGTAAATACATTAGATTTAGTGGGAGATCAAGATTTGAAGATGGTGGGCCCAGCAGACAATGAAGACTGAAGAAATGTAAATTGGAAGCATATGTAATAGGATTGCATTTGCATACTGCATATTACCTAGGATTGGACTAAGACCCGTGATTGGCAACCACGGGTCAATTAGAAATGGAATCGATCATCCTATATAATATGTGATATTATGATTGTATGCATGTTTAGACATAAATTGCGTGAATCCGGCAATGCATGCAATAAATTAAATATGATGAGACAAATATTTTTATAAATAAAATCCCTCATTTTAAATATGATTTAAAATTTATATCAAGATAAATAAAGGAAATTTAAATATTGTTTAAATGTTCCCACCTTCCATCAACGGTCAATGTATGTGATGCTACCCGCGGATACGGTCCGGCTCATATTATTGGGGGGGCCCGTCCGTCGGAAAGCTATACATTGGATCGACAAATGTTGTAAGTTGGGTGGAACTCCCATGGGATCGGCTCATATTATTGGGGGATCCACATGGCGACCGTCTATCACAACTTAATATTGATGGGTCATCTTGACATGTC
Source organism: Henckelia pumila (assembly GCF_033568475.1). Lineage (NCBI taxonomy): Eukaryota > Viridiplantae > Streptophyta > Magnoliopsida > Lamiales > Gesneriaceae > Henckelia > Henckelia pumila. The sequence goes on from NC_133122.1 coordinate 400,821, forward strand.
ACTTTAAACGGCGTCATATTATTGGGCCCTTATTGGACATGAGGTAAACACATGGGGGTTGCTTTGGAAGCAATTGGGCTCTACCTTTTGAGAATTATGGTTGGCTGATATTATTCGGGACCATAAGTTTGTCAATTGGACTCCATGTTCTCACTAAGGAAAAAGTTTCCCGTTTTCACTAGAGGGTGGTGAAATCGTTAAAATAGTGGGAGTGAGATTCATAAAATAAAATTCGCCAATTTTATGTCTTAGTAAATTATTTAAACAATCATCGATAATTGTCTGTTTTATCTCAGTAATCCACATGTTTCTGTTCTCCAACAAAACAAACTTATTGACGCAAACAATACAGAATGATTCCATAAGTTAAGATTGTCCTAAGTTCGGAAAAAGATTTTCTAAGTGTTAGAAAAGGCTTCTCCGAAAACAGCCCCGGCTGATGTAACTGCCGAAAGGTTGGCCGAATTAGAGAAATGGTTGGACCATGATCTCAAGGCCAAATGTTACATGCAAAATTGGACAAGTCTAAACAAGTTTGCCATCACTGCAAGAAACCCGGTAATTGGAAACGTAACTGCAAGGAATACCCCAAGCAGTTGCGAACTGCAAAGGGTATGTTTTACATTGAAATAAATGTTTTTCTTAATACTACTTCTTGGGTATTGGATACCAGATGTAGATCTCATATTTGCAATGAGTTGCAAATGATAACAAGAAGTAATAGGATAAGGATGGGTGAGACCCAGTCAAGGCTCGGGAATGGTTCCAGAGTTAAATCCATAGCTATGGGAAATATTTATTTTTGCAGAACGGTTTTAAATTATTGTTGAGAGATGTTTTATTTGTGCCAGATTTAATTAAAAACATTATTTCTATTTCTATGCTTGATAGAGATGGTTATTCTTGTAATTTTGTGAATGGGATTTGCAATATTTACAAGAATGAATGTTTAATTGGAAATGGACAACTTGAAAACGATCTCTACAATTTAAAACTAAAAGACGTTCCAGTAAATTGTATTGACAAACCGGCGACAACAAACAAAAGGAAAATCGATAGTCAAAACCCGGCAAACCTTTGGCACGCTAGACTAGGTCATATTTCCTCAAGGAGGATGAACAAGCTAGTGGGAGAGGGCATGTTTGATATGTCTGATATTAACTCTCTACCTACTTGTGAATCCTGCCTAAAAGGGAAAATGACTAAATCTCCTTTTAAGGGGAAGCCTGAACGTAGTCAAAATCTGTTGGATTTGATCCATACAGATGTTTGTGGTCCATTTAGAGTAGGGACTCAACATGGCCACACCTACTTCATTACCTTTACTGATGATTATGGGTATTTATATTTAATGAAATATAAGTCTGAAGCATTTGAAAAGTTCAAAGAATTCAAGGCTGAAGTAGAAAACAAGCTAGGTAAAAGTATTAAAGCACTTCGATCGGATCGAGGTGGAGAATACTTGAGTACCGAGTTTTTGGACTATCTAAAAGAGAATGGGATTCTCTCTCAGTGGACTCCTCCTATGACACCACAGCTTAATGGTGTATCGGAGCGTCGTAATCGAACTTTGTTGGACATGGTTCGATCTATGATGAGCTTCACTGAGCTTCCACCTTCGTTTTGGGGCTATGCGCTTGAAACGGCGGTATTGTTGTTGAACAACGTCCACACTAAAGCAGTGGACAAAACACCATACGAGTTATGGAATGGCAAAGCTCCTAAGTATTCGTACTTGAGGATTTGGGGATGTCCTGCTTACGTGAAGCGGAAAGTGGGAGATAAGTTGGATAGTCGATCCAGCTTGTGTTATTTTGTGGGGTATCCGAAGAATTCAATCGGATATTATTCTTATTATCCTGCTGAAACAAAGGTGTTTGTTTCACGGAATGCCACCTTCTTGGAGAAGGAGTTCTTATTGGATAAGAAAGGCGAGATGATGGAACTCGAAGAAGTTCGAGAAGAACCCGAAATACAAAATAACGATCCCACACCTCAGGAACCATTGCTGGACACGCCTGCACCTAGAAGATCCGAGAGGACTTCTAGACCTCCAGTTCGATATGGTCTTCTTCTTGAAGAGGGTCAAGATGAACCCGACATTGGATGTGATCCAAGAAGCTTCAAGGAAGCAATTTCTGATGCGGATTCGAATTTATGGCTTGAAGCTATGCAATCAGAATTGGATTCGATGCATACTAACCAAGTCTGGACTTTAGTGGATCCTCCCGATGGAATTGTTCCAATAGGGTGTAAATGGATCTACAAAAGAAAGCTTGGGCCTGATGGTAAGGTATTGACCTACAAGGCGCGATTGGTGGCGAAAGGTTATACTCAAAGGCAAGGAGTTGACTATGACGAAACCTTTTCACCAGTTGCAATGTTCAAGTCCATAAGAATCCTTATTGCCATAGCTGCATGGTATGTCTATGAGATATGGCAAATGGATGTGAAGACTGCTTTTCTTAATGGAGACATTAAGGAAGAAATCTATATGAAGCAGCCTGAGGGGTACACATCCATGGGAAGCGAACATAAGGTATGCAAGCTTCAAAGATCAATTTATGGTCTAAAACAAGCATCAAGAAGTTGGAACCAGAAATTTGATGAAACAATTAAAGATTTTGGTTTCATCAAGAACCGGAGGAACCTTGCGTGTACAAGAAAGTATTTAAGGATGCGGTGACATTCTTAGTACTTTATGTTGATGACATCCTACTCATTGGGAATGATGTAGGGATGTTGCAGTCAACAAAGATATGGTTATCAGGTAGATTTTCGATGAAGGATTTGGGTGAGGCATCCTACATTCTTGGGATACAGATCTATAGGGATAGATCTAAGATAATGATAGGACTCACTCAATCAACCTACATCGATACCGTATTGAAACGGTTTTCAATGGATGGGTCCAAGAGAGGACATCTACCCATGTGTCATGGAGTTTCTCTATCCAAGTCTATGTGTCCCAAGACTGATGCAGAGATAGAGAATATGACACATGTACCATATGCGTCAGCTATAGGTAGTATCATGTATGGGATGATATCTACCAGACCGGATGTAGCATTTGCTCTGAGTGTCACGAGCAGATATCAGTCTAATCCTGGTCAGATGCATTGGAAAGCCGTGAAGGACATTCTTAAGTACTTGCGAAGGACTAAGAATATGTTCATGGTTTATGGAGGACGAGAACTCAAACTGGAAGGCTATACCGACTCTAGCTTCCAAAGTGATGTGGATGACTCGAAGTCAACCTCTGGATTTGTGTTCATGCTCAATGGTGGTGCTGTCTCTTGGAAGAGTTCCAAGCAGGACACCACAGCGGATTCCACCACTGAGGCTGAATACATTGCAGCATCAGCTGCTGCTAAAGAGGCCGTTTGGATGAGGAATTTCGTCCAAGAGTTGGGCGTCATTCCCGAATTTGTTGGTCCAGTCCCGGTGTACTGCGACAACACGGGTGCCGTTGCTCAAGCAAAGGAACCAAGGTCTCATCAAAGATCCAAACACGTACTGAGGAAATACCACATAATCCGGGAGATTGTGGAAAGAGGAGACATCAGTGTCGAACGAGTGGCCTCTGCAGACAATATCGCTGATCCACTTACTAAGCCTTTGCCAGGACCATTGTTTGACAAACATCGCGAAGCAATGGGTCTACGTAGTATGACTAGTTGGCTATAGGGCAAGTGGGAGATTGTAAGAGTGGGTGCCCAGTGAGCCAACTGTGTGGCTATGGGCTTTGTTGACTCTTTGTATAAACAATCTTTTGTTTAATATTATTTACACTTTTATGGCAATGACTTTATATTACTTCATATTGTTATATTGTGATATACTATTGTTGTTTTGATAAAGACCTTGAATATACTATAGTGTATGTAAGATGTGGTAGAACATGGAGATGTCTATCATGAAATACATCTTATAGTCACTGTATATTCTAAAACCGTTCCTAGTCGATTGAGCTGTCCGATAATAAGGATAAGGATCGCTCGAGTTTGAGACTAGCATTTGCGATGCGGAGTACCACGTTTCATTGGTAGGGAACATGGAGATGTTCGAAGCATGCAAATGGATATTCATAGGATGAATAGTCGAACTACCCTATCCGGACTTTCCAAGTGGTTATCACTTTTCGAGTGGATAAAGTCCGCGGTTTTGGTTGTACACCATTAGTCCTTACGACTTGAAACATCATGGAGACTCTATATGCTAGTACTGTGCTTTGACTCGTTTACCGACTCTGAGGGGGTCATCAGGTGTCGAGATTGGGTACAGTTACGACACATATAGGAGTCAATGCATTGTTGTCAAGGATTCACCACATACTTGCGAGTGTGGATATCCTATGCGATCTGAGGAGATATTAGTGTGACAAATCTCTGGCCAGAGTACTTGATGTGATTTAAGAAATGGTTTCTTAGTAGCACATGCGATGTCACTAATTTGATCTTCAAGATGCATTGCATAGTTATCGAATCTTGAGCGACTCTCGATATACCAATGGTTGTTGATTCGATCGGGATATTTGGATGAAGGGACCGTACTGTACGTTAACCAAAATCTACTGGTTCTTGTAGGCACTATCAGTGATACCTAGGGAATCATGGGGCGATGTTGCTAGGCGCTTTACCATGATTCGTTGGGCAAGTCGGAAAGTGTTGTTCCGAGTCACAAGGAGTTGTGAGCCCACGGCTAGCTGTATCCCTGAACCATTGAGGGTCACACAGTGTAATGGAGTTTTAATCCCCGTTGAGATAGTTAAATTTAAAGAGTTAAATTTAATGAACTAAGGAGTTGGACTTCTTAAATAAGAGTAAGGGAGTAGGATTTCCTAAAATGACATAGGGATGGACATTTTTGGAAACCACTGAATTCGGATTCAGGAAAATTTATTTTGACTTTAAAACGTGCAGAAATGGTTTCTGTGCACATTGGTGAAATCGTTTCAGCAATCGGAGTCACGATGAATTTTATATTAATTTCTGAACGAGCGGGCTTTGCTTGTCGGGCCCCAGCTTATGACTAATGGGCCCTAAGGTGTTAGTGGCCTGCATTATAAATAAGTTATTTCAGTACAGAAATTAAAAACAACAGGTGATTATTTTGAGAGCAATTTTCGAAAACCCTACCCTCTCTCTCAAACATATTTCGGCGCCCCCCCCCCTTCACTCTGCCCGAGAAAATTCCGGTCTGTGATTTTGAATCGCAGTAAGGAATAACGAATCAAATTCGTGTATTCTCTTCGCAGAAAACTTCTGATAGATTTTCTAGTGCAATCTATCAGAGGGATTAAACCTCTGTTCGTGGACCTGATTGAAGGCGTTCATCGGTTCCAGGGAGAGACAACAAGAGCAGAATTGTTCTGTTGGTGTCCATTAATCTCGTTGCGAGATTTGAGGTAAAATTTATTTAATTGTTATTTAAATTTTACACACACGTAATTCAATCGATGTATGGTTGATACCCACACCATGGAAACGTTCCATGAAAAATTTTAAACTTCCGCTGCACCGGGTATCAATCGTAATTGGTCTGGGAACTCGCCAGTTTTTTCCAACAGGAGGTGCCGATGGGATTTGGACCATATTGTTTTGAGGACGCGTGTTTTGGTGCGGAATAGGCCGGTTCATTTCTCGCATATCTATCGGGAAGGGAATTCGGTTGCGGATGCGTTGGCGAGGCAGGCTCATGATCATAGGCAGTGTTTGTTGGAGATTGGTGTTCCTTTAACCACTCCCATCGCTGCGTTGGCCCGTTCTGACTCTTCCGGGCTTCCTTACCTTAGATCTAGGTTTTCTTAGAGCCTCACGCTCGCTTATAGCCATTTCTCTTGGGCTTTCCTTTTCTTTGTTTGCTCTCCCTTTTGGACTAGGTCATCCTAGATTTAGATATATGTAGCTATTTATTTTTATTTGCAGGTACAGCTCTCCGGCCCTTTTCCGGAGTTTTTGGAGTTAGTCTGTTCCCCTATCGCTTGCTTTGCTTCTTCAGGGTGATGGATCACCAGGCGTTCACTGTGCTTCTCCTTGCCTGGTTCTTGCTGTTGTTTGGATGTTTTGTGGGCGGTCTCTCGTGCCCCTCGCTTTTTGGACTTCCAGTCTTCTTGGGAGTTAGGTTATGGCTTGAGTTTCCTTCGCCATTTTCCTGTTCTTTTGCTCTGGACCTGCTGGTTTGCGGTCGCTCCTCTTTTTCCTCGCGGCCTATGTATAGTGACTTCCCAGCTGATCATGACTTTTGGACATATTTCTTGCATAGCTTTGATCTGTTGTTCAGCTCTGGATGGTGCCAACCTCTTTTCGCGCTTTAGTGTCGGATTTGATTTTGCTGGCCTGGAGTTGTGGATCTCCTCTAGGTTTTACTGCACAGGTTGATACCAGCAACTCTTCGCGCCTCAGTGTCCGTTTTTGATTTTGCTGGGCCGAGCTGTGGTTCTCTTCTAGCTTTTGCTGCCCACGATGACTGCTGACGTTGACTTAGTTAGCTATCTTTGATATTATTTGTTTATACTTATTTCCTAGGGATGCTTTGGTTGTATATTTTTTGATATCCTAGCTGTTCTGATGTTCGTATTACCTTTGTATAGCCTTTTGGGGAGGTCTTGGCCTAGTCCCCCTCCTCCTTTAGGTTTTATTTGTATCGCTTTTTTATGTTTATATACAGGTAGGGGTCTGCCTAACCCCCCCGCTTCCGGCGGTGTTTTTTTTTTTAAAAAAAAAAAAAAAACCCTAAACCCTAAACCCTAAACCCCTAACCCCTAAAATCTAAACCCTATTGATATTTTGCTGCTGATATT
>NC_133122.1:412622-417622 GCF_033568475.1 Henckelia pumila
TGGTCCTGGATGTATGGTTGACGGTCCTTAGTAAGGCATTTTCCATGGGCGACAAGCCAGAAAATAATTCTATTCTTAGGAAGGATGTATGGTTTCCAGACAATTGGCTTCCAAGGCCATCTCCCCGCCCCATCAAAGAAGCTCTTATAAAGAAGTGTAAGTCCATCCCTCTTTTGAAACCAAGTATCCAATTGCAAAGCTGCATTAGTCCAACCGTTGAATCTAACGGCAAGCTCATCTCTAAGCTCGACCAATTTCTTGATGAGGATATTGTCATCTTTTCGAGCTCTCCATTCCTCTAAGTTATCCCAGTAGTAGTGGTTGATCCATTTCACCCATAGTGTGTCTTTATTTTTGTGAATGTCCCAGAGTGTTTTAGCTAATAGGGTCTTATTCCAAATTCTCAAGTCACGAAGACCCAAACCCCCATCCTCCACAGGAGAGCAAACTTTCCTCCAAGCGATCGGAGGATGTTTGCTAGTCCACATAAAAGTCCTGCATATCTTGTCAATTTTGTCAATGACTCCACAAGAGATAGGGAGAACAGAGAGCCAATAACACTCAACCCCTTGAACCACATATCGAAGTAATTCAAGTTTCCCTGCATAGGATAGAGTATGTCTGGGCCAAGAGGCTATTTTCTTTGCAATCCCATCAACCAGGCCACTATAATCTCCTTCCCTGAGTCTGCCAGAGGCAAGTGGAATACCAAGGTACCTAAAAGGAAACGATCCAATCTGGTACCCACTTAAACGAATGATTTCACTGCGATCTAGTTCTTTGACAGCTGCCATGAATAGATTGGATTTCATCTCATTAGCACGGAGGCCAACCATCTTCCCAAACTTACTAACACAATCCAGGATGATTTTTACACTTGGGACATCACCCTTTGACACAATCAACAAATCGTCAGCATATACCAAGTGGGTGATGTTAAAGTGATTACACCTAGGGTGAAACTGGAAATATGCCAGCGTAGAGGCATGAAGAAGGGATTTGGAGAGCATTTCCATGCACAACACAAAGAGGAATGGAGACAAAGGATCCCCTTGGCGAAGACCTCTGGCCCCTTTGAAGAATCCAAACAATTTTCCACCTAATGAAATGGAGTAGGAGGTAGAGCTTACGCACTCCATAATCCAATCAATAAACCGAGGGGGAAAATTGAGGAAGCGCAGAGTATCCAGTAGAAATTCCCAGTGAACCGTATCATAGGCTTTTTGGAGGTCTATCTTTAAGATGCAATGGGGAGAACCTCTCTTCCTAGCATAATGCTTCAGCATTTCTTGGGCCATGTGAATGTTTTCCACAATTGACCTACCTGGAACAAATGCTGCTTGAGCTTGACTAATCAAAGGCTCAATCACATCCACTAATCTATTAGTCAGGATCTTGGCAATGATTTTATAGAACACTGTACAACACGATATTGGCCTGAATTCATTGACTGTAGTGGCATGGTCTGACTTTGGCACCAGCGCAATGGAAGCATGGTTCCACTATTTGAGTAACTTACCACTCCTAAAGAATTCCAAGACAGCCGCAATAACATCACCGTCAACAATGGACCAAGCCTTCTTAAAGAAAGCAGCCCCGAAACCATCCGGGCCTAGAACTTTGTCATCCTCAATGTTGAACAGAGCACTCTTGACTTCCTCCACACTCACATCTCTAATTAATACCTCCCATCTGGCCTCCTCCACCTTTGGACCAGGCGCAACAAGGGAAGTATCCAGGGTATCTCTCTCCAAACTCCAGCCCAACAAAGCCCGATAGAAATTCACAAATTCATCCGCTATTTCATTTTGATCCATGGATGTGGAACCATCTCTGAGAGTGAGGGCCACAATCTTATTTCTCTTGATGTTCCTTTTTATCATACCATGGAAGAATTTGGAGCATCTGTCACTATGTTTGAGATACTCACATTTGGCCTTTTGGGAGAGAAACAAGCGCTCCGCTTCAAGAAGGAATTCTGCTTTTCTCCTAAGAGACACAATTGAGTTGTCTATAACTCCAGAGTTAAGGGCATTAGATTGGGCCTCTGTAAGCTCCTCACTCGCACGCTTTGCTCGACTAGAGATATGACTGAAATGACGCTCATTAAGCTGTTTCAACACTCTTTTCATCCCGTGTAGCTTTTTCTTGAGGAGGAATTGTGTTGTGCCACCCCCACTGAACCACCAGTTTTTCCTGACTAACTATAGAAAATCCGGGTGGGTAGCCCACATATTGAAGAATTTAAAAGGTGTGGCACAACGAGTGATATCCCTGAAGATGGAAACCACACAACAAGTATGGTCAGAAAAGCAACCTGGTGCCACAAAGTCAGCAAATACATCCAAATTCGATTCACTCCAATGATGGTTGACCATAACTCGATCAAGCTTAGAAGAAACAGCCAGGCTAAACCAAGTGTAGTAGAAACCAACATGATTCACATCTGAGAGCTCCAACCGATTGATACAATTTCTTAGATCTGCCATATCTTTCGGGACAATAGGATTGCCACCCATCTTCTCATGAGGGTATCTCACACAGTTAAAGTCCCCTAACAGGATCCAGGGGAGGGAAATATTCTCCCCATGGTTGATCAGAAAATCCCAAAGAGGCCTCCAAGCCACCACCGAATTCCTGCCATAGATGAAAGAAGCTAAAAATACTCTCTGAGAATGAAGGCACACAACTGAGACATGAATAACTTGATCAGACATACCAAGAACGTCTAGCCTCACAGCCTTACTCTCCCACATAACAAGGATACGACTGTTCGTGCACATATGAAAGTTGTGCATGAAAGACATACCAGGGAATTTAGTATTCATCATTCTATCCACAAGATTAACATTAACCTTTACTTCAAGTAACCCAAGGATGCTCAAGTTGTATTTTTTCAACACGCCTTGAACGTGCCTTTGTTTGAGGGGCTTATTGAAACCCCTCATGTTCCAACTTGAAATCTTCATGGGTGGCGAGAGACGACCTTAAGTCGCCTAGCCCTGATTTGTGCTTGGTTTAATAGAAAGGACTTCGCGGTCATATTGGGAAGCCATGTCCTAGGATCCACCTCAATGTACTCAGTTAAGCTAGAGCTTGATCCTCCCGAATTGCTAGGTCTCGACAATCGCTTAAGGTACTTGAGCTTTTTTTTTGTTTGCTTACTAACCACTTTTTCAAAACCCTCTTCATCTCCATCACCTTCAAAGACTTCCACTACAAACTTTTCTTCCCCATTACTTCCCGGAATTTCTAAAACCATGCCCTCATCTTCGAGATGTTCCACATCTTGCACAAGGGGTGGGTTATTATCAATGTCTAATCCATTATCACCCGTGCCTTCATGAGCACCCTGGTCAGAGCCTAGTGCCCCCCCAGCAGGGCCACGACCACCACCTGCAAAGCCACGGCCACCTCCTACAGGGCCCCGACCACGCCCTCTGCCCCAAGGGCCACCACGCCATCCCCCTCCCCCACGGCATCCATCCCTAGGCCTACTCCGATCTCGCTGTCCAGGCCCCCTAGATTTGCTACGAGGCTTAGGTTGCTCATTGCCAGTTTGATTCTTGTTATGGGCAGCCCCCTCGGGTGCTTCTTTTTCAGCTGGGTTCCCAAACCATCGGCATTGCTCATTAGAATGCCCAAGAGAATTACAATTTGCACAATATTTAGGTTCTGTCTCATAAACAAATCTCAGGTTTGTCCTAATACCATTAGGGAGGAGAAGAGGGTACTCATAAATCCTTGGTAGTGAAGAATCCATCTCTAACAATACTCTAGAAAATAAGCTTTTGCCTTTAGACATCGTGAGGACATCCGTATGGATTGGTTTGCCGAGGACCGAGGCAATCTTTCTAAGCGCTTTGGCTGTCCAACAATCAGCAGGGAGGCCGTGGATTTGGACCCAAGAAGGCAACATTAACATATCTTCAACCCGGAAGAGGAAGCACGGGGGTAATTCTTTAAGGAACAAATGTCTCCCGTAAACAAGATATGGGCCACCCTCTAGCACCCTCTTTTTCTCTTCATCATTATGGAAAAAGAACATAATCCATCCACTATCGTGTAGCTCAAACCTGGCTTTACAGCCCCATTGTTTGATAATTTCCTTGACCACATACCCCCTTAGCTTTCTCCCAACCACGCATCCAACCAAGAAAGGGCCCAAAGTTTTCACTGAACCAATTTCTTCGAAAGAAAGGGTAATCTGCCCTTCTGTGGGCTGTACATATTTTAAAAGGCAATCTTCCTCCAGCAATCGATTGTCTCGGAATAAACTAGCAAAGGTGTTTTCTGGATTCTTAGCAATAAACTTTGACATGAGTTCTTGATCCCTTGGTTTCTCAATACCACTCGAAGAAGCCCCATCAGTAGCCGAATGATTAGCATATTCGGTGCTCATTGTAGCACCCAACCAATAACAACCACCACAACCACTAAGCCCTTTCACCACAACACAAGAAACAGCAGGCGAGGTAGAAGAGCACACAAAACAGAAAGTAAAAGGGATCAAGCCAGATACCTTGAGCTATAGTGCACTCGGCCAAAGCAAGCAAGAGAATCTCTATCTTGGACACTCCTGCACTAAGCAACGAACACAGGCAATCCAATAACAGCAAAAAGTAATGAAAATAAAAGAAAGGGGCAGTGCTAGCTCGAGCTCCACTACGATGCAAGGCAAGATTATAGCTCCAAGGGTCAAACTCAAACCCAGCAACAGAGTAATAAGCTCACGGCAAGCACAATCACAACACTACTCAAAACGATCCAAAGATTGTTGGGCGATAGTAGGAGGCCCAACAAATCGAAGAATTTAAATCAAAGCACAAAGCAAACCACGATCTTGGTGAAAGAACTTAAGCTGGGCACGTCAATGGGCACTACAAATATAATAGCCACGCAAGCAAAAATATTAGCACATTGCATGCATAAAACGAAAGCTACTATATTTTAATTAAATCCCAACACCAATGAGTAGCTGCAACGAGTCAAGCACTAAG
>NC_133122.1:427622-435122 GCF_033568475.1 Henckelia pumila
GCCTCTCCGACCTCCGGACCAAGCCTAAGAAGACTAGAACAGCTCGAATATGACTAGAAATAGAGAGGAAATCCGGAATTGGCAAGGAGAAATGAAGTCTCGGCCTTCTATTTATAGACAACGATCGGAGCCTCCGATCCTCGATCGGAACGTCCGAACCTCGATCGGAACGTCCGATCCTGCCATCGGAGCTTCCGAAGATCCTGATCTGCCACGTGTCAAAATATCACTTGTTGACTCCGGATAGGGGTGATCGGAGCCTCCGGTCCTGATCGGAGCTTCCGATCCAGCCACACGTCATGGATGACGTAATATCATCGGTGCCTCCGATTCTCATCGGAGCTTCCGATCCCGATCGGAGCTTCCGATCGTCCCTTCGGAGCTTCCGATCCGTCCAATCCCCAATTTATTTAATTAGCATTAATCCTTTAATTACTCAATTAGGGTTCGGGCTACTACATTCTCCCCCACTTAAGATATTTCGTCCTCGAAATCAGATCTTAAGTACCGAATGCAAATACAGAAATCAGAAACATTCTTTATTCAAATCAAACGTTTACAGAGTTTGCAACTGAATACAACTTAAAGAATGAAATCAAAACAACTCAGGATGGTCTTTACGCATCCTGTCCTCAAGCTCCCAAGTAGCTTCCTCAGTGCCTCGGCGCTGCCACTGAACTAAAACCAAAGGAATGACTTTGTTCCGTAAAACCTTATCCTTAAAATCAAGGATACGAAGAGGTTTCTCAACATAAGTCAAATCCTTGTCTACCTGAACCTCAGACCGCTGCAGAATATGAGATTCATCCGCCACATACCGTCGCAAAGAGATACGTGGAACACGTCGTGAATACTGGATAGATGCGGTGGCAATGCTAGTCGATAAGCCAAATCGCCAATGCTCTCCAAGACCTCAAACGGACCGATAAATCTGGGAAACAACTTGCCCTTAAGGCCAAATCTGAGAATCTTGCGGAAAGGTGACACTCTCAGAAACACTTTCTCCCCGACCTCGAACTGCAAAGGCCTACGCTTGATATTAGCATAGCTGGCCTGACGATCCTGTGCAGTCTTAATCCGTTTCTTAATTTGATCAACAATATCTATCGCCTGTTGGATAAACTCCGGTCCCTCAGCCTGTCTCTCCCCCACTTCTTCCCAGAAGAGTGGAGTACGAAAACGTCGCCCATACAACGCCTCAAAAGGTGCCATCCCAATACTAGTGTGATAGCTGTTGTTGTAAGCGAACTCGATCAACGGCAAATGATCCTGCCAGGCTGAACCAAAATCCATGACGCATGCTCTAAGCATATACTCTAACGTACGGATAGTGCGCTCTGACTGACCATCAGTCTCCGGATGATAGGCTGTACTCAAACTGAGAGTAGTACCCATCGCACGCTGAACACTCCCCCAGAACCTAGAAGTAAACCTGGGGTCCCGATCGCTGACAATGCTCACAGGCACTCCATGAAGTCGGACGATCTCCTGAATGTACATCCGTGCCATGCGATCCACAGAGTACTCTCGGCTATATGCAATGAAATGCGCTGACTTGGTGAGTCAGTCCACCACAACCCAGATAGCATCACAGTTCCTCGGGGATACCGGCAAATGGGTCACAAAGTCCATAGTGATAAACTCCCATTTCCATTCAGGAATAGGCAGACTGTGAAGCAATCCTTCAGGTCGTCGGTGCTCTGCCTTGACCTGTTGACACACCAAACATCTCGAAACAAACTGATAAACACTGCGTTTCATTCCCTTCCACCAGAAACGAGTACGTAGATCCTTGTACATCTTGTTGCTCCCAGGATGAATACTCAACTTAGTGCGATGTGCCTGAGATAAAATCTCCTCTCGCAACTCTTCATCCTGTGGAATCACAAGCCTACCAGACAAACACAGAAAGCCATCTGACTGATAATGAAATCCAGACGAGCTATCCTCGTTAGCTAGACGAGCTAAACGCTGGGTCTTCGAGTCAAACATCTGAGCATCTCGGATCCGCGAGTACAAGGCTGGCTCAGATAATATCGCAAACATCTGGATACTCTGCATACCTTTCTTATGCTTGAAGGTATAACCTGAAGTACAACAGTCACTGATCGCACTAGACATCGAACAAGTCTGAAGTGCGGATAGTCGCACCTTGCGACTCAAAGCATCAGCGGTGAGATTAGCAGCTCCCGGATGGTATTTAATCTCGCAATCATAGTCCTTAAGCAAGTCCATCCAACGTCTCTGTCTCATGTTCAATTCTGCCTGAGTGAACAAATACTTGAGACTCTTATGGTCGGTGAAGATCTCAAATTTCTCGCCATACAGATAATGACGCCAGATCTTCAAAGAGAACACAATGGCAGCTAACTCCAAATCATGGACTGGGTAGTTGTCCTCGTGAAGCTTCAGCTGTCTAGAAGCGTATGCGATCACATGCCCATTCTGAGTCAGGACACAACCTAACCCCTAAAGAGAAGCATCCGTGTAAACTACATACCCTCCAGATCCTGACGGTAATGCTAACACCGGCGCAGAAGTCAACCGCCGTCGAAGCTCACGGAAATTCTCCTCACACTCGGAGGACCACTCGAAATCCACACCCTTGCGGGTAAGCTGCGTCAACGGTCGAGTTAACTGAGAGAAGTTCAGAATGAAGCGACGATAATACCCTGCTAGACCCAGAAAACTACGGATCTCAGCAACTGTCGTCGGACGCGACCAATTAAGTACCGCTTCAATCTTGCTTGGAACAACAGAAATCACCTCCCTGGATATGATATGGCCAAGAAAAACCACTCTATCCATCCAGAACTCACACTTGCTCAGCTTGGCGTACAACTGCTCATCTCGAAGAGTCTGTAGTACCAACCGCAAGTGAGAAACATGCTCTTCCGTATTACGCGAATACACCAAGATGTCGTCAATGAAGACCACGACAAACTTGTCCAAATACTCCCTGAAGACACGGTTTATCAAATCCATGAATATAGCCGGCGCATTAGTCAAACCAAATGGCATCACTAGGAACTCGTAATGCCCATAGCGAGTACGGAATGCAGTCTTGGCTACGTCCTGATCACGGACTCTCAACTGATGATACCCAGATCTCAAGTCAATCTTGGAGTAAATAGAAGTACCCTGCAGCTGATCAAACAAGTCATCAATACGAGGCAACGGATACTTGTTCTTCACAGTGACTCGATTCAGCTGCCTATAGTCAATGCACAGCCGCATCGACCCATCCTTCTTCTTTACGAAGAGAAAAGGAGCTCCCCAAGGAGATACACTAGGACGAATGTACCCCTTGTCCAAAAGATCCTGTAGCTGATTCTTCAACTCACGCATCTCTGACGGAGCCAGACGATACGGTGCTCTAGAAATAGGCGAAGTACCTGGCATCAACTCTATGCCAAACTCGACTTCCCTAGCAGGAGGAAAACCCGGAATCTCATCAGGAAACACATCTGGAAATTCATCCACAACAGGAATGCTCTCTATCCCAATACTCTCAGCGGACAAATCAACTTCATAGATAAGGTAGCCTTCCCCGCCAGACTCTAGAGCTCGACAGGCTCTCAAAGCTGATACCAAAGGCATTGGGGGTCGCGCTCCCTCACCATAGAAAAACCAACTCTCACTCCCTTCCGGATGAAAGCGTACTAATCTCTGATAGCAGTCCACTGAAGCTCGATAGGTAGTCAGCACATCTATTCCCAGAATGCAATCAAAGTCGTCCATCGCCAGGACCATGAGATTCACCAACAGAACGTTCCCTTCGAACTCTAAAGGGCAACCCATCACTAGACGCTTAGCCAAAGCAGATTGGCCCGTCGGAGTAGAAACAGACATCACTACGTCTAGTGCAATGCATGGTAACTTATGCCTCTTAACAAAACGTGCAGAAATGAAGGAATGAGATGCACCAGTGTCAATAAGTACAAGAGCAGGTATACCATAAAGCATAAATGTACCTGCGATGACTTTCTCATTCTCCTCCACAGCCTGATCATGTCTCAGGGCAAACACCTGGCCAGAAGCTCGTGGCCTCAAATGAGAACTCCCAGCAGACTGTCCCTGCGACCTCTGCTGAACGGTGGCCTGAGAACCCGATCCTGAACCAGAACCAGAACCGCCTCCCCCAGACAGTGGGCAATCCCTCCGGATATGACCAGTCTCTCCACAACGGAAACAAGCTCCAGAAGCTCTGCGGCACTTGTCGAATGGATGGTTCTTCCCACAGTGATCACACTTGTCCTTCTTACCGAAACGGACAACACCTCCCGAACCAGAGGAAGAAGTAGACCCGGACTTCTTGAATGACTGGGCACGGGGGGCCAAAGAACTAGCAGGTCTCGACTGAGAGAAAGACCTGTTCCGCCGAATGCTGTCCTCCGCCTGGTGACAACGGCTCACCAAACCCTCGTAGGACATGTCGTTGCCAACCGCCACACGGTCATGGATCTCAGGGTTAAGGCCCTGAAGGAACAGATTATACTTCATCTCTGAGCTATCAGCAATCTCGGGGCAAAAGGATAGTAGACCAAGAACCTCTGCTGATACTCATCGATAGACATAGTTCCCTATCGCAGACTCAGTAGCTTGCCTGCCTTCGACTGTCGGAGTGCAGGAGGAAAATACCGCTTTTGGAAAGCTGTGCGAAACTCGGCCCAGGTGGCCACTCCTCTCGCTGCAACAAAAGGTGCAGAAGTAAACCTCCACCACCTGCGCGCACGCCCATCCAGAAGATAGCCAAGGGTCTCCACCTTCTGCTCATCGGTGCATTGGAAAGTCTGAAAAGTCGTCTCCATGCGGTCTAACCAGTTCTCCGCATCCTCCGGAGACTCACCTCCAACTAAGGGCTTAGGACCCATAGCTAAGAATCGACGCACAGTGAAACGCTCGTCGTCATGGTGACGATGACGCCGTTCTCGACGAGGCTCCCGGTCGGCATCACCCCAACGCCCACCAACACTGCCATGAGAACTCTGGTCGTCACGATTTGACATCTACAAAAATACCTCAAGATGAGACTAAATCCCAAGAAATCTTTTGCATGCTCTGATACCATAAATGTAGTGACCCTTACCCGGATCACCTACTAAACAGAACTTATGCATGCAATTAACTTAATAAAACATATATCAGAATAAAACTGCGGAAACCATAACATTATACAATCCCAAGAAAAGGAATCTGTAATTATCCAATAATATACAACCAAATCGAATAGCTGTATAAACCCAAACAACAGTAATAAAACCTAGACGAAGCTCCAGCTGGCCAATCACTGACTAGCCCCTCCTGGATCCACCCTCCTCGTCCAATCGCAAACCTGCCCCATGGAATAGGGTGTCCAGAAAATACAGAGTACGAGACGTGAGCATAAAACGCTCAGTGCGAGAGTATGAGTATACATGCATGCAAAGTGAACTCCCTATAGACTCGAGGTCAAGGATCAGATAACAGAGACAGACCGGGACCTGGTATGTAGCACGCTGTGCCGTCGCTTCAGGAGGTGGCTCCCATACCGAGATAACCGTGGAAACACCGGACCCAAATCGATGGAAGTCCATCCACTAACAGGATAGGGTACAACCCTACTAACAGACATCTCGAAGGAGATACAGCAAGATGCAAATGAATGCAGCATAATATCATGGCATATAAATCATGCGGTCACATAATACATGCATACTCAGTCAGGGTATCTCGAACAGTACTTTCGTACCTCAAATACCAGGTAGGCACTACCAGCTCTAAGTCCAAGCCTAAAGTCCGCCTACACAGCGAAATGATACTACTATCATTACAGTGCTCTAAAAGCCTTAACTAAGCTATTGCATACTCCTAAATATTTATAGGAAGCAAAAGCTATACCTTCGTCCGTCGTTAGCCCTTTGATGTCGATGCCTCCAGAACTTGGGCACAACTCCGCTACGACTATCGAACGCCTCTCCGACCTCCGGACCAAGCCTAAGAAGACTAGAACAGCTCGAATATGACTAGAAATAGAGAGGAAATCCGGAATTGGCAAGGAGAAATGAAGTCTCGGCCTTCTATTTATAGACAACGATCGGAGCCTCCGATCCTCGATCGGAACGTCCGAACCTCGATCGGAACGTCCGATCCTGCCATCGGAGCTTCCGAAGATCCTGATCTGCCACGTGTCAAAATATCACTTGTTGACTCCGGATAGGGGTGATCGGAGCCTCCGGTCCTGATCGGAGCTTCCGATCCAGCCACACGTCATGGATGACGTAATATCATCGGTGCCTCCGATCCTCATCGGAGCTTCCGATCCCGATCGGAGCTTCCGATCCGTCCAATCCCCAATTTATTTAATTAGCATTAATCCTTTAATTACTCAATTAGGGTTCGGGCTACTACATGACACTTGCCCGTGATCCACGAAAAAGGTACCTAAGTTGCAAGCTCCATGGAAAATAAATGCAAGTAAATGTGGCACGTAACTCAAACGTCCGATTAGCATGAATGATTCAAATTAAACAATTTTGTTATCCTTCGTGCAAATAATGCATCTAGGGCATCGAAATCGGGCCACCTTGAGTGCCAAAATTAGGGGCAGTGTGCGCACGGGCGGACGGCAACTTGCGGCACGTAGCGTAAACGAGCGAGCCAAACTTTGATTCTCACGGCACAATGTGGTTTTCTCTCGAGTTTTAATGCATAAATAATGCATCAAAGGCGTCGGATTCGTGCAACTATGAGTGCCCAATTTGGGGGCACCGTCCGCACGGGCGAGCGGCCACGTGTGGCACGTAGCGCAAACGAGCGAGCCAAACTATGATTCTCACGGCACAATTTTGTTTTCTCTCAAGTTTTCATGCATAAATAATGCATCTAAAACGTCGAATTCGTGCCACCATGAGTGCCCAAGTTGGGGGCACCTCGCGCACGGGAGGGCTGCCCCGTGTGGTACGTAGCGCAAACAAGCGAGCCAAACTATGATTCTCACGGCACAATGTTGTTTTCTCTAGAGTTTTCATGCATAAATAATGCATCTAAGGCATCGGATTCCTGCCCCCATGAGTGCCCAAGTTGGGGTCACCGTCCGCACGGGCGGGCTGCCCCTTGCGGCACGTACCGCAAATAAGCGAGCCAAACTTTGATTCTCACGGCACAATGTTGTTTTCTCTCGAGTTTTCATGCATAAATAATGCATCTAAGGTGTCGGATTCGTGCCACCATTAGTGCCCAAGTTGGGGGCACCGTACGCACGGGCGGGCGGCCCCGTGCGGCACGTAGCGCAAACGAGCGAGTAAATTGATGATTCTCATGGCACAAATATCTATTTCCCTCGATTTTAATGCATAAATAAGGCATGTTTGTGGTGGGATTCGCATTTGGCCCAAAAACAATATTTAAAAAAAAAAAATTTATTATGATTCCTCAGCCCAAAAACTCACTTTTCCTGAAACTTGGGTTTTTTCTCCTAAGTATACTATAGGGGGAGGAGGGTGTTTGTCCATGGGCTTG
>NC_133122.1:437622-462622 GCF_033568475.1 Henckelia pumila
TTTGGGTTCTGGAGGAAGTATGGTCGCAAGGCTGAAACTTAAAGGAATTGATGGAAGGGCACCACCAGGAGTGGAGCCTGCGGCTTAATTTGACTCAACACGGGGAAACTTACCAGGTCCAGACATAGTAAGGATTGACAGACTGAGAGCTCTTTCTTCCTTTTTTTTTTTTGATATGAACACATATCATAGATGGTAAATAAAAGAAATACAAATACTCTGGGCATACCCAGGGATCCGAAAATCAGTGTTCAATAATGAATTCAAAATAGTAACCCAACACCAACAAACTGATGTCAAACCAACCCCAATTCCCATACATATAACCAGACAAACCAAAACTAGGTATAGAGGCTAGCATGCCACACAATCTGAAAGTACACATGAATAGCGAAGTGCAGATACAGTTCACCAGATCCAGCAAGGCGAAGAAGCTATCGAACTGAAAATCTTTGTTGACCCGCGCAACTCAGTCAAATCTAGCAATGTCCACCAGAAAACCCGTATGTAGAAGGGAGATGGTTCTAAAACCTGTCAAACAACTACATTGGGTAACCCTGCCCATACAACTACACTGAGCATACTCAGGCACTTACAACTACACTGGGCATACCCAGGAACCAAAGAACATGAAAGGGAGGAGAATACTCAAAGTTTAAAATAGCAGTGAAAACAAGAAAAAAAACGTTGAGGGTGATCAGAAGCTAGCAAGTAAATCAAAAAGCCACCAAGCAATGACAAGTGGCCTACCCAATAACAAACAACTACGCTGGGCATACCCAGGACTAGAGATAGGCCAAAGCAAGTAACAAACTCAATGTACACAAGATAAGGGGGTGTACCAAAGAGGGAAGGCAAGAAATACATCCACATGCACATCAAGTATCTCCCAAGGCTCGGTGAATATGGATAACAATCTTCCTGAAGATAGCGTCAACTTGGGGCCGCTCCGCATCAAAGATCACTCGATTATGAGCACCCCAGATATGGTAAAACACTGCAGCAACTCCAGTCTGGCACCGCCGCTTCTGAAAAGTAGTACCCCTGTAGGACCTGCGCATAAATCTTAACAAACCCATTAAAGAACAAACATGATATTGAATACCCAACCAATCCCAAAGACGAGCCCAAAGCTGCCGAGAGACAGTGCACTCGAAGAAAACATGTTGGGCATTTTTGTTCACTACCCCACAGAACCCACAAGATTGGTCCTGGATGTATGGTTGACGGTCCTTAGTAAGGAATTTTCCATGGGCGACAAGCCAAAAAATAATTCTATGCTTAGGAAGGATGTATGGTTTCCAGACAATATTTGGCTTCCAAGGCCATCTCCCCGCCCCATCAAAGAAGCTCTTATAAAGAAGTGTAAGTCCATCCCTCTTTTGAAACCAAGTATCCAATTGCGAAGCTGCATTAGTCCAACCGTTGAATCTAACGGCAAGCTCATCTCTAAGCTCGACCAATTTCTTGATGAGGATATTGTCATCTTTTCGAGCTCTCCATTCCTCTAAGTTATCCCAGTAGTAGTGGTTGATCCATTTCACCCATAGTGTGTCTTTCTTTTTGTGAATGTCCCAGAGTGTTTTAGCTAATAGAGTCTTATTCCAAATTCTCAAGTCACGAAGACCCAAACCCCCATCCTCCACAGGAGAGCAAACTTTCCTCCAAGCGATCGGAGGATGTTTGCTAGTCCACATAAAAGTCCTGCATATCTTGTCAATTTTGTCAATGACTCCACAGGAGATAGGGAGAACAGAGAGCCAATAACACTCAACCCCTTGAACCACAGATCGAAGTAATTCAAGTTTCCCTGCATAGGATAGAGTATGTCTGGGCCAAGAGGCTATTTTCTTTGCAATCCCATCAACCAGGCCACTATAATCTCCTTCCCTGAGTCTGCCAGCAGCAAGTGGAATACCAAGGTACCTAAAAGGAAACGATCCAATCTGGTACCCACTTAACCGAATGATTTCACTGCGATCTGGTTCTTTGACAGCTGCCATGAATAGATTGGATTTCATCGCATTAGCATGGAGGCCAACCATCTTCCCAAACTTACTAACACAATCCAGGATGATTTTTACACTTGGGACATCACCCTTTGACAAAATCAGCAAATCGTTAGCATACACCAAGTGGGTGATGTTAAAGTGATCACACCTAGGGTAAAACTGGAAATCTGCCAGCATAGAGGCATGGAGAAGGGATCTGGAGAGCATTTCCATGCACAACACAAAGAGGAATGGAGACAAAGGATCCCCTTGGCGAAGACCTCTGGCCCCTTTGAAGAATCCAAACAATTGTCCACCTAATGAAATGGAGTAGGAGGTAGAGCTTACGCACTCCATAATCCAATCAATAAACCGAGGGGGAAAATTGAGGAAGCGCAGAGTATCCAGTAGAAATTCCCAGTGAACCGTATCATAGGCTTTTTGGAGGTCTATCTTTAAGATGCAACGGGGAGAACCTCTCTTCCTAGCATAATGCTTCAGCATTTCTTGGGCCATGTGAATGTTTTCCACAATTGACCTACCTGGAACAAATGCTGCTTGAGCTTGACTAATCAAAGGCTCAATCACATGCACTAATCTATTAGTCAGGATCTTGGCAATGATTTTATAGAACACTGTACAGCACGATATTGGCCTGAATTCATTGACTGTAGTGGCATGGTCTAACTTTGGCACCAGCGCAATGGAAGCATGGTTCCACTGTTTGAGTAACTAGCCACTCCTAAAGAATTCCAAAACAGCCGCAATAACATCACCGTCAACAATGGACCAAGCCTTCTTAAACAAAGCAGCCCCGAAACCATCCGGGCCTGGAGCTTTGTCATCCTCAATGTTGAACAGAGCACTCTTGACTTCCTCCACACTCACATCTCTAATTAATCCCTCCCAGCTGGCCTCCTCCACCTTCGGACCAGGCGCAACAAGGGAAGTATCCAGGGTATCTCTCTCCAAACTCGATCCTAACAAAGCTCGATAGAAATTCACAAATTCATCCGCTATTTCATTTTGATCCATGGATGTGGAACCATCTCTGAGATTGAGGGCCACAATCTTATTTCTCTTGATGTTCCTTTTTATCATACCATGGAAGAATTTGGAGCATCTGTCACTATGTTTGAGATACTCACATTTGGCCTTTTGGGAGAGAAACAAGCGCTCCGCTTCAAGAAGGAATTCAGCTTTTCTCCTAAGAGCCACAATTGAGTTGTCTATAACTCAAGAGTTAAGGGCATTAGATTGGGCCTCTGCAAGCTCCTCACTCGCACGCTTTGCTCGACTAGAGATATGACTGAAATGACGCTCATTAAGCTGTTTCAGCACTCTTTTAATCCCGTGTAGCTTTTTCTTGAGGAGGAATTGTGCTGTGCCACCCCCACTGAACCACCAGTTGCTCCTGACTAACTGTAGAAAATCCGGGTGGGTAGCCCACATATTGAAGAATTTAAAAGGTGTGGCACGACGAGTGCTATCCCTGAAGATGGAAACCACACAACAAGTATGGTTAGAAAAGAAACCTGGTGCCACAAAGTCAGCAAATACATCCAAATTCGATTCACTCCAATGATGGTTGACCATAACTCGATCAAGCTTAGAAGAAACAGCCAGGCTAAACCAAGTGTAGTAGCAACCAACATGATTCACATCTGAGAGCTCCAACCGATTGATACAATTTCTCAGATCTGCCATATCTCTCGGGACAATAGGAATGCCACCCATCTTCTCATGAGGGTATCTCACACAGTTAAAGTACCCTAACAGGATCCAGGGGAGGGAAATATTCTCCCCATGGTTGATCAGAAAATCCCAAAGAGGCCTCCTAGCCACCACCGAATTCCTGCCATAGATGAAAGAAGCTAAAATTCTCTCTAAGAAATGAAGGCACACAACTGAGACATGAATAACTTGAACAGACATACCAAGAACGTCTAGCCTCACAGCCTTACTCTCCCACATAACAAGGATACGACTGTTCGTGCACATATGAAAGTTGTGCATGAAAGACATACCAGGGAATTTAGTATCCATCATTCTATCCACTAGATTAACATTAACCTTTACTTCAAGTAACCCAAGGACGCTCAAGTTGTATTTTTTCAACACGCCTTGAACGTGCCTTTGTTTGAGGGGCTTATTGAAACCCCTCATGTTCCAACTTGCAATCTTCATGGGTGGCGAGAGACGACATTAAGTCGCCTAGCCCTGATTTGTGCTTGGTTTAATAGAAAGGACTTCGCTGTCATATTGGGAAGCCATGTCCTAGGATCCACCTCAATGTACTCAGTTAAGCTAGATCTTGATCCTCCCGAATTGCTAGGTCTCGACAATCGCTTAAGGTACTTGAGCTTCTTTTTTGTTTTCTTACTAACCACTTTTTCAAAACCCTCTTCATCTCCATCACCTTCAAAGACTTCCACTACAAACCTTTCTTCCCCATTACTTCCCGGAATTTCTAAAACCATGCCCTCATCTTCGAGATGTTCCTCATCTTGCACAAGGGGTGGGTTATTATCAATGTCTAATCCATTATCACCCGTGCCTTCATGAGCACCCTGGTCAAAGCCTAGTACCTCCCCAGCAGGGCCACGACCACCACCTGCAAAGCCACGGCCACCTCCTGCAGGGCCCTGGCCACGCCCTCTGCCCCAAGGGCCACCACGCCATCCCCCTCCCCCACGGCATCCATCCCTAGGCCTACTCTGATCTCGCTGTCCAGGCCCCCTAGATTTGCTACGAGGCTTAGGTTGCTCATTGCCAGTTTGATTCTTGTTATGGGCAGCCCCCTTGGGTGCTTCTTTTTCAGTTGGGTTCCCAAACCATCGGCATTGCTCATTAGAATGCCCAAGAGAATTACAATTTGCACAATATTTAGGTTCTATCTCATAAACAAATCTCAGGTTTGTCCTAATACCATTAGGGAGGAGAAGAGGGTACTCATAAATCCTTGGTAGTGAAGAATCCATCTCTACCAATACTCTAGCAAATAAGCTTTTGCCTTTAGACATCGTGAGGACATCCGTATGGATTGGTTTGCCGAGGATCGAGGCAATCTTGCTAAGCGCTTTGGCTGTCCAACAATCAGCAGGGAGGCCGTGGATTTGGACCCAAGAAGGCAACATTAACATATCTTCAACACGGAAGAGGAAGCACGGGGGTAGTTATTTAAGGAACAAATGTCTGCCGTAAACAAGATATGGGCCACCCTCTAGCACCCTCTTTTTCTCTTCATCATTATGGAAAAAGAACATAATCCATCCACTATCGTGTAGCTCAAGCCTGGCTTTACAGCCCCATTGTTTGATAATTTCCTTGACCACATACCCCCTTAGCTTTCTCCCAACCACGCATCCAACCAAGCAAGGGCCCAAAGTTTTCACTGAATCAATTTGTTTGAAAGAAAGGGTAATCTTCCCTTCTGTGGGCTGTACATATTTTAAAAGGCAATCTTCCTCCGGCAATCGATTGTCTCGGAATAAACTAGCAAAGGTGTTTTCTGGATTCTTAGCAATAAACTTTGACATGAGTTCTTGAGCCCTTGGTTTCTCAATACCACTCGAAGAAGCCCCATCAGTAGCCGAATGGTTAGCATATTCCGTGCTCATTGTAGCACCCAACCAATAACAACCACCACAACCACTAAGCCCTTTCACCACAACACAAGAAATAGCAGGCGAGGTAGAAGAGCACACAAAACAGAAAGTAAAAGGGATCAAGCAAGAGAATCTCTGTCTTGGACACTCCTGCACTAAGCAACGAACACAGGCAATCCAATAACAGCAAAAAGTAATGAAAATAAAAGAAAGGGGCAGTGCTAGCTCGAGCTCCACTACGATGCAAGGCAAGATTATAGCTCCAATGGTCAAACTCGAACCCAGCAACAGAGTAATAAGCTCACGGCAAGCACAATCACAACACTACTCAAAAGGATCCAAAGATTGTTGGGCGATAGTAGGAGGCCCAAAAAATCGAAGAATTTAAATCAAAGCACAAATCAAACCACGATCTTGGTGAAAGAACTTAAGCTGGGCACGTCAATGGGCACTACAAATATAATAGCCACGAAAGCAAGAATATTAGCACATTGCATGCATAAAATGAAAGCTACTATATTTTAATTAAATCCCAGCACCAATGAGTAGCTGCAACGAGTCAAGCACTAAGTGAAATATCGTGCAAATAGAGTGAATGAAGCGCAGACTCTTATTGGATCAATAAGACAAACACTTGAAGAGCATAATATAAACTCCACGTAGATAGCAAGGTGGAGAGATTTCCACTCCAATAAAATTTAATATTAAGTTAAAATCCCTCCACTAATCAAGTAAAAGTCACGGTCCAATCAAAAATGCACTAAGATTGGAGGAAAGAATGGTAGCAAATCATGATGCAAGCCTCAAGCAATCTGCCAAAATACCAAACTAAACTCCAATCTAAATGCAAATAAACACACGTGGAGCACAATGTAGATTATAGAATCAAATTAAGAAAACCAGCTGGCACAAATCTAATAACCAAGCAAACTCGAAAATTTGAAAATGAGACAGGGGCGCATAATCGAGAGATGCAATTCCGAGGTGGTGGGTATCTCAAGAAAATCCAGGTACCTGCACAAAGAAAAGGAAGAATTAGGCAGGAACGATGGAGAATACCAGCTAAAAAGCTAAAGAAAACAAAAATCCAGCCTTAAATCTACACCTAAAATCTCAGCCCAAACCAACGTAAATCACCCCCAATCTGGCATTTTGAGCGAACAAAATGCCAAATCATAAAGTAATTAACGTGGAAAGTCCGAGATTAAGGAGAAAAAGAAGGATTAAAAGCAAAATAAACAAATCAAAAAGGAATCAGTGGCCGAGAAATATTATTCAAAGAAGCCGAGAATCCCAAGGTCCAATGCTAGCACCACTAAGAAGCTAAGATCGAGAACTAGGAATCAAAAACAAGATTAATCACTCCAAATCGATACACAAAGCTTAGCAAAGCAATGGAAATCGATTAAAATAGCAAGAAATCTTCAAAGAGACGTTAGAGTCAGGGAACGTTATTTCCTCTTCTATCGGGAGAAAAGGGAGAAATTCTCTCTCTAAAATAACGTGACTATTGAGAGCTCTTTCTTGATGACTGAGAGCTCTTTCTTGATTCTATGGGTGGTTGTGCATGGCCGTTCTTAGTTGGTGGAACGATTTGTCAGGTTAATTCCGTTAACAAACGAGACCTCAACCTGCTAACTAGCTATGCGGAGGTACACCATTGCGGCCAGCTTCTTAGAGGGACTACGGCCTTTAGGCCGCGGAAGTTTGAGGCAATAACAGGTCTGTGATGCCCTTAGATGTTTTGGGCCGCACGCGCGCTACACTGATGTATTCAACGAGTCTATAGCCATGACCGACGGGTCTTGGTAATCTTTGAAATTTCATCGTGATGGGGATAGATCATTGCAATTGTTGGTCAATGGATCGGCGAGCGGCAAGAAATCGCGTGTGTTCCAATCTTTGTCCGACATTTTGTTTCTCCCGTAGCTTTGATTTTATTGCCAGGGATGTGTATCCGTGTTAGTCGGGGCATTTTCTTGAGCTCTTCGGCTGTTTTCCACCTCTTTCCATTGTATTGGAGCGGTGGATGACTTAGCCTAGGTGTTTGAACTTTGCGTACGTAACAACACATGAGTGGTGGTCGGTGTGTCCGGGTAAGTTGAGTCCCTGCTTGCGCAGCGAAAAGTATCCAGAATGCCTCTTCAGTGAATGGTTCAAGTGTCGGGAACATCTTGGCCAGCTCGGTTTTTTGTGTTCTATACCCAAAGCGCGGGAATTCGTCGGTTTATGACCCTTTTTTCTTTTGCTGCGAGCCCTCGGGTTCGTGGCATGGGATGATATTTGCAACAGATGTCGTTATCCAACTCTCATGACTTTTAATGGTCTTGAGTTTTTGGATCAATGGCACCTCGCTTGGTCTCTCGGTCATGGAGTACCTCGTGGGTACGAGGCGTCATCGGTCTCTATTTGCCCCAATAAAAAGCGTTCGGCGCTACTTGCGAAAGACAATTGGTGTTGTTTTGGATTTGTCCATGCGGTGCCAAGAGTCGACATGGAATGATACCTGGTTGATCCTGCTAGTAGTCATATGCTTGTCTCAAAGATTAAGCCATGCATGTGTAAGTATGAACTAATTCAGACTGTGAAACTGCGAATGGCTCATTAAATCAGTTATAGTTTGTTTGATGGTACCTGCTACTCGGATAACCGTAGTAATTCTAGAGCTAATAAGTGCAACAAACCCCGACTTCTGGAAGAGATGCATTTATTAGATAAAAGGTCGACACGGGCTCTGCCCGTTGCTGCGATGATTCATGATAACTCGACGGATCGCACGGCCTTTGTGCCGGAGACGCATCATTCAAATTTCTGCCCTATCAACTTTCGATGGTAGGATAGTGGCCTACTATGGTGGTGATGGGTGACGGAGAATTAGGGTTTGATTCCGGAGAGGGAGCCTGAGAAACGGCTACCACATCCAAGGAAGGCAGCAGGCACGCAAATTACCCAATCCTAACACGGGGAGGTAGTGACAATAAATAACAATACCGGGCTCTACGAGTCTGGTAATTGGAATGAGTACAATCTAAATCCCTTAACGAGGATCCATTGGAGGGCAAGTCTGGTGCCAGCAGCTGCGGTAATTCCAGCTCCAATAGCGTATATTTAAGTTGTTGCAGTTAAAAAGCTCGTAGTTGGAATTTGGGTTGGGTCAGCCGGTCCGCCTTTGGTGTGCACCGGTCGACTCGTCCCTTCTGCCGGCGATGCGCTCCTGGCCTTAGTGTTGGAAAACGGTGTTAAGATCAATTAGAATTGATACCCGGTGCAGCGGAAGTTTTAAAATTTTATATGGAACGATTCCATATCATGGGTATCAAAACTTTACGATTAAATTGTGCGTGTAAAAATTAAATAACAATTAAATTTTTACCTTGAATCTCGAAACGAGATTATGGACACCAACAGATAACTCTGCTCTTGTTGTATATCCCAGGAACTGATGAACGAACAATTCTTCAATCAGGTCCACGAACAGAAGTTTAATTCCTCTGATAGACTGCACTAGAAAGTCTATCAGAAGTTTCTACGATGAGATAGAACAGATATTGAAAGATTGGGTGCCCGGTGAGCCAACTTGTGGCTAAGGGCTTTTATGAATCTATGTATAAACAATCTTTTGTTTAATATAATTTACACTTTTATAATGGCGTTTACTTTATCTTTTATCATATTATTATGTTGTGACATACTATAAGATGTTTAGATGAAGACCTTGAATATACTATAGTGTATGTAAGATGTGGTGGCACATGGGGATGGCTATCATGAAACACATCTTATAGTCACTGTATATTCTAAACAGTTCCTAGTCGATTGAGCCGTCCGTTAATAAGGATAAGGATCGCTCGAGATTGAGACTAGCATTTGCGATTCCGAGTACCACGTTTCATTGGTATGGAACATAGAGATGTTCAAAGCATGCAAATGGATATTCATACGATGAATGATCGAACTACCCTATCCGGACTTTTCAAGTGGTTATCACTTATTGAGTGGATAAAGTCCGCGGTTTTGGTTGTACACCATTAGTCCTTACTACTTGAAACATCATTGAGACTCTATATGCTAGTATTGTACTTTGACTCGTTTACCGACTCTATTGGGGTCATCAGGTGTCGGGATTGGGTACAGTTACGACACATATAGGAATCTATGCTTTGTTGTCAAGGATTCACCACATACTTGCTAGTATGGATATCCTATGCAATATGAGGAGATATTAGTGTGACGAATCTTTGGCCAGAGTACATGATGTGTTTTAAGAAATGGTTTCTTAGTAGCACATGCGATGTCACTATTTGATCTTCAAGATGCATTGCATAGTTATCGAATCTCGAACGACTCTCGATTTACCAATGGTTGTTGATTCGATCGGGATATATGGATGAAGGGACCGTACTGTACGCTAACCAAAATCTATTGGTTCTCGCAGGCACTATCAGTGATACCTAGGGAATCATGGGGCGATGTTGCTAGGCGCTCTTACCATGATTCGATGGGCAAGTCGGAAATTGTTGTTCCGAGTCACAAGGAGTTGTGAGCCCACGGCTAGCTGTATCTCTGAACCATTGAGGGTCACACAAGTAATGGATTTTTAATCCCCGTTGAGATAATTAAATTTAAAGAGTTAAATTTAGTGAATAAAGAAGTGGGACTTTTTATATCAGAGTAGAGGAGTAAGATTTCCTAAAATGACATAGGGATGGGCATTTTTGGAAACCACTGAATTCGGATTCAGAAAATTTATCTTGACTTTAAAAGATGCAGAAATGGTTTCTGTGCACATTGGTGAAATTGGTTTATCAATCTGAGTCACGATGAATTTTATATTAATTTCTGAACATGCGGACTTTGCTTGTCAGGCTTGAACTTATTACTAATGGGCCCTAAGCTGTTAGCAGCCCACATTATAAATAAGTTATTGCAGTATAGAAATTACACAACAGAGGTCACAAAATTTTTCGAAAACCCTATTTTTCTTATAGTGGCCGCCGCCCCTCCCTCTCTGTTCTGAAAATTCCAGCCTATGAATTTCGAATTTGCAGTCTGGTTTAACGGATCAAATTCGTTAATTCTCTTCGTAGAAACTTCTGATAGATTTTCTAGTGCAATCTATCAGAGGGATTAAACCTCTGTTCGTGGACCTGATTGAAGAATTGTTCGTCCATCAGTTCCTGGGATATACAACAAGAGCAGAGTAATCTGTTGGTGTCCATAATCTCGCTTCGAGATTTCAAGGTAAAAATTTAATTGTTATTTAATTTTTACACGCACAATTTAATCGTAAAGTTTTGATACCCATGATATGGAATCGTTCCATATAAAATTTTTAAACTTCCGCTGCACCGGGTATCAATTCTGATTGATCTGATCACCGTTTTTCAACAGTGGTATCAGAGCCAGGTTTCTTAGATCAAGAGATTAAATTAATCAATTGTACAAATTTTTTTTTAAGCCTCGGTTTTTGAAACAAAATTTTAAAATTAAATTTTTTGACGGGCAAAACCAAGGGCAGCGCCCACATGGGCAGCGATGTGATCGCTGCCCGGCCCGAGCCCCTTTTGGGGCGCGGGCTGCCCGGGATCGTCCCGGGCGGCCCGGGAAAATTTATTTTTAATTTTTTTAATTAAAATTTTAATATGTTAAAATTCTATTTTTGGTCCGATCGAAAATTGTTTTGATTGGTCCACGAAGCGTCGAATCGAATTGTTCGATTCCGAAAATTTTAAAATTGATTTTTGGATAAATTTGAATTTTTGGAAAATTTATAGATTTTATCCGTTAAATCAGATTTTATGAAATTAATTATTTTTGGTACAATTGATGATAAGATATGATCTTATGGAAATATTGAGTAAAATATGATTTTATGTATAAAATTGGATTTTATATGTAAAATATGATTTTATTTGATAAAAAGATAAAATATGATTTTGTATGTAAAATAAGATTTCATATATGGAATATGATTTTATCCTTTTTAAATTTAATTGCCATTGCATGTTATCCAATAAATTAATTTTGAATTAAATATTATTGGATAAGGATGATCGATTGCCATGACCAATTTTGTAGGTGTATGTTACGAATTTACATTTGTTTTTTATTGTTGTTGGATTTATTAATGGGCCTGGTTTATGACCCAATATGAATTGTCATATGTAATAAAAGTGGGCCTGGTTTATGGCCCGTTCCCACCCCTTAAAATGTATCCCCTACTTGTCATAGTTATTTATTGTAAATACATTAGATTTAGTGGGAGACAAAGATTTGAAGAAATGGTGGGCCCAGCAGACAATGAAGACTGAAAAAATGTAAATTGGAAGCACAATGTAATAGGATTGTATTGCATACCTGCATATTACCTAGGATTGGACTTAGACTCGTGATTGGCAACCACGGATCGATTAGAAATGGAATCGATCATCCTATATAATATATGATATTATCGTTGTATGCATGTTTAGACTAAATTGTATGAATCCCGCAAGCATACAAATTTTAAATGATGAGACAAATTTTCAAAATTAAAATCCCTCATTTTAAATATGATTTAAAATTTATATCAAGATTAAAAGGAAATTTAAATATTGTTTAAATGTTCCTACCTTCCATCAACGATCAATGTATGAGATGCTACCTGCGGATATTGTCCGGCTCATATTATTGGGGGGGCCCGTTCGTCGGAAAGCTGTACATTGGATCGACACATGTTGTAAGTTGGGTGGAACTCCCATGGGATCGGCTCATATTATTGGGGGATCCACATGGCGACCGTCCATCATAACTTAATATTGATGGGTCATCTTGACGTGTCACAATAAACGGCGTCATATTATTGGGCCCTTATTGGACATGAGGTAAAAACGTGGAGGTTGCTTTGGAAGCAATTGGGCTCTACCTTTTGAAAATTATGGTTGGCTGATATTATTCGGGACCATAGTTTGTCAATTGGACTCCATGTTCCCACTAAGGAAAATAGTTTGCCGTTTTCACTAGAGGGTAGTGAAATCGTTAAAATAGTGAGAGTGAGATTCATAAAATAAATTTCGCCTATTTTATGTCATAGTAAATTAATTAAAAAATCACTGATTATTGTCTGTTTCTTTTCAGTATTTCATTAAGATGAATTCGCGCAATCCACTATTCTCTATTCTCGAACAAAATAAACTGACTGGCGCAAACTATACGGAATGGTTCCGTAAGTTGAAGATTGTCTTGACCTCGGAGAAGATGTTCTACGTGTTAGAAAAATCTCCTCCGAAGGAAGCACCAGCTGATATAAGTCCGGAAGAGTTGGCCAAACTTGATAAATGGTGGGACCATGATATCAAGGCCAAATGCTATATGCAAGCTTCGATGTCTGATGAACTCCAGAGGCGATTTGAGGATACCGTGAATGCTGCTGACATTCACGTACAACTCAAGAAACTTTTTGGGGCTCAATCGAGAGCTGAAAGGTTCACTACTGTAAAAGAGTTAATGACGTGTCGCATGCGTGAAGGGACTTCGATCCGTGATCATTGGGTACGCGTGATTTGGCTCATTCAGAAGTTGGTAACGCTTGATTTGGTATTGGAGCATGAACTCAATGTGGACTTATTACTTCTCTCTCTTCCTTCGGTTTTGTGGTGAATTTCAATATTAACAAGATAGAGGCCTTCCTTGAAGAGATGGTCAATATGCTTGTAACTTATGAAGCCACTTTAAAGAAGGATAAACTGGTTCTCTTGGTGAGCTCCTCTTCTTCTGCTAAGAAGGGGCCAAGTACAAAGGGTAAAAAACGTTCTACCCCATCCAATAAAACCGGACCCGAGAAGAAGAACAAGACAAAGGCTTCAAACATGAAAAAGTCCAAGGATGTTTTCCATCACTGCAAGAAACCCGGTCATTGGAAACGTAACTGCAAGGAATATCTACAGCAATTGCGAACTGCGAAGGGTATGTTTTATATTGAAATAAATGTTTCACTTAATACTACTTCTTGGGTATTGGATACCGGATGTGGATCTCACATTTGCAATGATTTGCAGGTGATGACAAGAAGTCGCAAGCTTAGAATGGGTGAGACCCAGCTGAGGCTCGGAAATGGTTCTAGAGTTGAAGCCAAAGCTGTGGGAGACGTTTGTTTAATTTTGCAGAACGATTTTAAGTTACTTTTGAGAGATGTTTTATTTGTTCCAGACTTGATTAAAAACATTATTTCTGTTTTTATGCTTGATAGAGATGGTTTTTCTTGCAATTTTGTGAATGAGATTTGCAATATTTACAAGAATAAATGTTTGATTGGAAATGGACAACTTGAAAACGATCTATATAACTTAAAATTAAAAGACGTTCCAATAAATTATGTTGATAAACCGGTAACAACGAACAAAAGGAAGATCGATAGTCAAAACCCGGCAAACCTTTGGCATGCTAGGCTAGGTCATATTTCCTCAAGGAGGATGAACAAGCTAGTGGGAGAGGGCATGTTTGATATGTCTGATATTAACTCTCTACCTACTTGTGAATCCTGCCTGAAAGGAAAAATGACTAAATCTCCTTTCAAGGGGAAACCTGAGCGTAGTCAAAATCTGTTGGATTTGATCCATACAGATGTTTGTGGTCCATTTAGAATTGGTACTCAATTTGGCCACATCTACTTCATTACCTTTACTGATGATTATTCAAGATATGGGTATTTATATTTAATGAAATATAAGTCTGAAGCATTTGAAAAGTTCAAAGAATTCAAGGCTGAAGTAGAAAACAAGCTAGGTAAAAGTATTAAAGCACTTCGATCGGATCGAGGTGGAGAATACTTAAGTACCGAGTTTTTGGACTATCTGAAAGAGAATGGGATTCTCTCTCAGTGGACTCCTCCTATGACACCTCAGCTGAATGGTGTATCGGAGCGTCGTAATCGAACTTTGTTGGACATGGTTCGATCCATGATGAGCTTCACTGAGCTTCCACCTTCGTTTTGGGGCTACGCGCTTGAAACAGCGGTGTTGTTGTTGAACAACGTCCATATTAAAGCAGTGAACAAAACACCATACGATCAGCTGGATCTCACCCATTCTAAGCTTGCGACTTCTTGTCATCACCTGCAAATCATTGCAAATGTGAGATCCACATCCGGTATCCAATACCCAAGAAGTAGTATTAAGTGAAACATTTATTTCAATATAGAACATACCCTTCGCAGTTCGCAACTGCTCTAGATATTCCTTGCAGTTACATTTCCAATGACCGGGTTTCTTGAAGTGATGGCAAACATCCTTGGACTTTTCCATGCTTGAAGCCTTTGTCTTGTTCTTCTTCTCGGGTCCGGTTTTCTTGGATGGGGCAGAACGTTTCTTACCCTTTGTACTTGGCCCCTTCTTAGCAGAAGAAGAGGAGCCCACCAAGAGAACCGGTTTATCCTTCTTTAAAGTGGCTTCATATGTTACAAGCATATTGACCATCTCTTCAAGGGAGGCCTCTATCTTGTTCATATTGAAATTCATCACTAAACCGTCAAACGATGAAGGAAGAGAGAGAAGTAATAAGTCCACATTGAGTTCATGCTCCAATACCAAATCAAGCGTTACCAACTTCTGAATGAGCCAAATCACGCGTACCCCATGATCACGGACCAAAGTCCCTTCACGCATGCGACACGTCATTAGCTCTTTTACAGTAGCGAACCTTTCAGCTCTCGATTGAGCCCCAAAAAGTTCCTTGAGTTGTACGTGAATGTCAGCAGCATTCACGGTATCCTCAAATCGCCTCTGGATTTCATCAGACATCGAAGCTTGCATATAGCATTTGGCCTTGATATCATGGTCCCACCATTTATCAAGTTTGGCCAACTCTTCCGGACTTATATCAGCTGGTGCTTCCTTCGTAGGAGATTTTTCTAACACGTAGAACATCTTCTCCGAGGTCAAGACAATCTTCAACTTACGGAACCATTCCGTATAGTTTGCGCCAGTCAGTTTATTTTGTTCGAGAATAGAGAATAGTGGATTGCGCGAATTCATCTTAATGAAATACTGAAAAGAAACAGACAATAATCAGTGATTGTTTAATTAATTTACTATGACATAAAATAGGCAAAATTTATTTTATGAATCTCACTCCCACTATTTTAACGATTTCACTACCCTCTAGTGAAAACGGGAAACTGTTTTCCTTAGTGGGAACATGGAGTCCAATTGACAAACTATGGTCCCGAATAATATCAGGCAACCATAATTTTCAAAAGGTAGAGCCCAATTGCTTCCAAAGCAACCTCCACATTTTTACCTCATGTCCAATAAGGGCCCAATAATATGACGCCGTTTATTGTGACACGTCCAGATGACCCATCAATATTAAGTTGTGATGGACGGTCGCCATGTGGATCCCCAATAATATGAGCAAATCCAATGGGAGTTCCACCCAACTTACAACATGTGTCGATCCAATGTACAGCTTTCCGACGAACGGGCCCCCCCAATAATATTAGCCGGACCGTATCCGCGGGTAGCATCTCATACATTGATCATTGATGGAAGGTAGGAACATTTAAACAATATTTAAATTTCCTTTATTTATCTTGATATCAATTTTAAATCATATTTAAAATGAGGGATTTTAATTTTGAAAAATTTGTCTCATCATTTAAAATTTGTATGCTTGCGGGATTCATACAATTTAGTCTAAACATGCATACAACGATAATATCATATATTATATTTTAGGATGATCGATTCCATTACTAATCGACCCGTGGTTGCCAATCACGAGTCTAAGTCCAATCCTAGGTGATATGAAAGTATGCAATGCAATCCTATTACATTGTGCTTCCAATTTACATTTCTTCAGTCTTTATTGTCTGCTGGGCCCACCTCCGTCTTCAAATCTTCATCTCCCACTAAGTATAATGTATTTACAATAAATAACTATGACAAGTAGGGGATACATTTTAAGGGGTGGGAACGGGCCATAAACCAGGCCCACTTTTATTACATATGACAATTCATATTGGACCATAAACCAGGCCCATTAATAAATCCAACAACAATAAAAACAAATGTAAATTTCCTAACATACACCTACAAAATTGGTCATGGTAATCGATTATCCTTATCCAATAATATTTAATTCAAAATTAATTTATTGGATAACATGCAATGACAATTAAATTAAAAAGGATAAAATCATATTCCATATATAAAATCTTATTTTACATA
This sequence comes from Henckelia pumila, assembly GCF_033568475.1. Taxonomy (NCBI): domain Eukaryota; kingdom Viridiplantae; phylum Streptophyta; class Magnoliopsida; order Lamiales; family Gesneriaceae; genus Henckelia; species Henckelia pumila. The sequence goes on from NC_133122.1 coordinate 454,426, forward strand.
CAAAATCATATTTTACCTTTTATCAAATAAAATCATATTTTACATATAAAATCCAATTTTATACATAAAATCATATTTTACTCAATATTTCCATAAGATCATATCTTATCATCAATTGTACCAAAAATTATTAATTTCATAAAATCTGATTTAACGGATAAAATCAATAAATTTTCCAAAAATTCAAATTTATCCAAAAATCAATTTTAAAATTTTTGGACTCAAACAATTCGATCCGACGCCTCGTGGACCAATCAAAAACAATATTCGATCGGACCAAAAATAGAATTTTAACATATTAAAATTTTAATTAAAAATAAAAATTAATTTTCCCGGGCAGCCCGCGCCCCAAAAGGGGCTCGGGCCGGGCAGCCCGTCGCTGCCCTGGGCAACGATCCAATTGATGCCCTTGGGCAGCGACGTTCGCTGCCCCGGGTTTGCCCATTAATTTTAAATTTTTAAAATCTTTTGTTTCAAAAAGCCAAGGCTTAAAATTTTTGTACAATCGATTAATTTAATCGCTTGATCTGAGCAACCTGGCTCTGATACCACTGTTGGAAAACGGTATTCAGATCAATCAGAATTGATACCCGGTGCAGCGGAAGTTTTAAAATTTTATATGGAACGATTCCATATCATGGGTATCAAAACTTTACGATTAAATTGTGCGTGTAAAAATTAAATAACAATTAAATTTTTACCTTGAATCTCGAAACGAGATTATGGACACCAACAGATAACTATGCTCTTGTTGTATATCCCAGGAACTGATGAACGAACAATTCTTCAATCAGGTCCACGAACAGAAGTTTAATCCCTCTGATAGACTGCACTAGAAAGTCTATCAGAAGTTTCTACGATGAGATAGAACAAATATGATCTGTTAAATCAGTCTGCAAATTCAAAAATTCACAGACTCAATTTTCAAACTCTGTAGGGGAAGGGGCGGCCGAATTCTCAAGAAAGGAGGCTCTCTAGGTTTTCAAAATTATGACCTCTGTTGTGTCTAATTTCTGTACTGCAATAACTTATTTATAATGTGGGCTGCTAACAGCTTAGGGCCCATTAGTCATAAGTTTAAGCCTGACAAGCAAAGCCCACATGTTCAGAAATTAATATAAAATTCATCGTGACTCAGATTGATAAACCAATTTCACCAATGTGCACAGAAACCATTTCTGCATATTTTAAAGTCAAGATAAATTTTCTGAATCCGAATTCAGTTGTTTCCAAAAAATGTCCATCACTATGTCATTTTAGGAAATCTTACTCCCTCTACTCTTAAATAAGAAGTCCCACTTCTTTATTCACTAAATTTAACTCTTTAAATTTAATTATCTCAACGGGGATTAAAAATCCATTACTTGTGTGACCCTCAATGGTTCAGGGATACAGCTAGCCGTGGGCTCACAACTCCTTGTGACTCGGAACAACAATTTCCGACTTGCCCATCGAATCATGGTAAGAGCGCCTAGCAACATCGCCCCATGATTCCCTAGGTATCACTGATAGTGCCTGCAAGAACCAATAGATTTTGGTTAGCGTACAGTACGGTCCCTTCATCCATATATCCCGATCGAATCAACAACTATTGGTAAATCGAGAGTCATTCGAGATTCGATAACTATGCAATACATCTTGAAGATCAAATAGTGATATCGCATGTGCCACTAAGAAACCATTTCTTAAAACACATCATGTGCTCTGGCCAGAGATTCGTCACACTAATATCTCCTCAGATTGCATAGGATATCCACACTAGCAAGTATGTGGTGAATCCTTGACAACAAAGCATCGACTCCTATATGTGTCATAACTGTACCCAATCCCGACACCTGATGACCCCAATAGAGTCGGTAAACGAGTCAAAGTATAGTACTAGCATATAAAGTCTCAATGATGTTTCAAGTAGTAAGGACTAATGGTGTACAACCAAAACCGCGGACTTTATCCACTCGATAAGTGATAACCACTTGGAAAGTCCGGATAGGGTAGTTCGATCATTCATCGTATGAATATCCATTTGCATGCATTGAACACCTCTATGTTCCATACCAATGAAACGTGGTACTCGGCATCGCAAATGCTAGTCTCAATCTCGAGCGATCCTTATCCTTATTAACGGACGGCTCAATCGACTAGGAACTGTTTAGAATATACAGTGACTATAAGATGTGTTTCATGATAGTCATCCCCATGTGCCACCACATCTTACATACACTATAGTATATTCAAGGTCTTCATCTAAACATCTTATAGTATGTCACAACATAATAATATGATAAAAGATAAAGTAAATGCCATTATAAAAGTGTAAATTATATTAAACAAAAGATTGTTTATACATAGAGTCATAAAAGCCCTTAGCCACAAGTTGGCTCACCGGGCACCCACTCTTTCACTTAGCTGGCCGGGTCTTGCCTCCGGCGCTGTTACTTTGAAGAAATTAGAGTGCTCAAAGCAAGGCTACGCTCTGAATACATTAGCATGTGATAACATTATAGGATTTCGGTCCTATTACGTTGGCCTTCGGGATCGGAGTAATGATTAACAGGGACAGTCGGGGGCAATCGTATTTCATAGTCAGAGGTGAAATTCTTGGATTTATGAAAGACAAACAACTGCAAAAGCATTTGCCAAGGATGTTTTCATTAATCAAGAACGAAAGTTGGGGGCTCGAAGACGATCAGATACCGTCCTAGTTTCAACCATAAACGATGCCGACCAGGGATCGGCGGATGTTACTTTAAGGAGCTGATGACGTGTCGCATGCGTGAAGGGACTTCGGTCCGTGATCATGGGGTACGAGTAATTTGGCTCATACAAAAGTTAGCGACCCTTGATTTGGTGTTGGAGCATGAACTCAACGTGGATTTACTGCTTCTGTCTCTTCCTTCTTCGTTTGACGGATTTGTGGTAAATTTTAATATGAACAAGATAGAGGCCACCCTTGAAGAGATGATCAATATGCTTGTGACATATGAATCCACACTTAAGAAGGATAAGCCAGCTTTCTTGGTGGGCTCCTCATCTTCTGCTAAGAAGGGGCCAAGTATGAAGGGCAAGAAACGTTCTGCCCCACCCAAGAAAGTCGAGCCCGAGAAGAAGCACAAGACAAAGGCTTCAAACAATGGAAAATCCAAGGATGTTTGCCATTACTGCAAGAAGCCCGGTCATTGGAAGCGCAACTGCAAGGAATATCTAGAGCAGTTGGGAACTGCAAAGGGTATGTTCTATATTGAAATAAACATTTCACTTAATACTACTTCTTGGGTATTGGATACCGGATGTGGATCTCACATTTGCAATGATTTGCAGGTGATGACAAGAAGTCGCAGGCTTAGAATGGGTGAGACCCAGCTGAGGCTCGGGAATGGTTCCAGAGTTGAAGCTACAGCCATTGGAGATGTTTGTTTAATTTTGCAGAACGGTTTTAAGTTATTTTTAAGAGATGTTTTATTTGTTCCGGATTTAATTAAAAACATTATTTCTGTTTCTATGCTAGATAGAGATGGTTATTCTTGCAATTTTGTGAATGGGATTTGCAATATTTACAAGAATGAATGTTTGATTGGAAATGGACAACTTGAAAACGATCTATACAACTTAAAACTAAAAGACGTTCCAATAAATTATATTGATAAACCGGCGACAACAAACAAAAGGAAAATCGATAGTCAAAACCCGGCGAACCTTTGGCATGCTAGGCTAGGTAATATTTCCTCAAGGAGGATGAACAAGCTAGTGGGAGAGGGCATGTTTGATATGTCTGATATTAACTCTCTACCTACTTGTGAATCCTGTCTAAAAGGGAAAATGACTAAATCTCCTTTTAAGGGGAAGCCTGAGCGTAGTCAAAATCTGTTGGATTTGATCCATACAGATGTTTGTGGACCATTTAGAGTTGGGACTCAATATGGCCACACCTACTTCATTACCTTTACTGACGATTATTCAAGGTATGGGTATTTATATTTAATGAAATATAAGTCTGAAGCATTTGAAAAGTTCAAAGAATTCAAGGCTGAAGTAGAAAACAAGCTAGGTAAAAGTATTAAAGCACTTCGATCGGATCGAGGTGGAGAATACTTAAGTACCGAGTTTTTGGACTATCTAAAAGAGAATGGGATTCTCTCTCAGTGGACTCCTCCTATGACACCACAGCTGAATGGTGTATCGGAGCGTCGTAATCGAACTTTGTTGGACATGGTTCGATCCATGATGAGCTTCACTGAGCTTCCACCTTCGTTTTGGGGCTATGCGCTTGAAACGGCGGTATTGTTGTTGAACAACGTCCACACTAAAGCAGTGAACAAAACACCATACGAGTTATGGAATGGAAAAGCTCCTAAGTATTCGTACTTGAGGATTTGGGGATGTCCAGCTTACGTGAAGCGGACAGTGGGAGATAAGTTGGATAGTCGATCCAGCTTATGTTATTTTGCAGGGTATCCGAAGAATTCAATCGGATATTATTTCTATTATCCTGCTGAAACAAAGATGTTTGTTTCTAGGAATGCCTCCTTCTTGGAGAAGGAGTTCTTATTGGATAAGAAAGGCGAGATGATGGAACTCGAAGAAGTTCGAGAAGAACCCGAAATACAAAATAACGATCCTACGCCTCAGGAACCATTACTGGACACGCCTGAACCTAGAAGATCCGAGAGGACTTCTAGACCTCCTATTCGATATGGTCTTCTTCTTGAAGGGGATCAAGATGAACCCAACATTGGATGTGATCCAAGAAACTTCAAGGAAGCAATTTCTGATGCGGATTCAAATTTATGGCTTGAAGCTATGCAGTCTGAATTGGATTCAATGCATACAAACCAAGTTTGGTCTTTAGTAGATCCTCCTGATGGAATTGTTCCAATAGGGTGTAAATGGATCTACAAGAGAAAGCTTGGGCCTGATGGTAAGGTATTGACCTACAAGGCGCGATTGGTGGCGAAAGGTTACACTCAAAGACAAGGAGTTGACTATGATGAAACCTTTTCACCAGTTGCAATGTTCAAGTCCATAAGAATCCTTATTGCCATAGCTGCATGGTATGACTATGAGATATGGCAAATGGATGTGAAGACTTCTTTTCTTAATGGAGACATTAAGGAAGAAATCTATATGAAGCAGCCAGAGGGGTTCAATGGGAAGCGAGCATAAGGTATGCAAGCTTCAGAGATCAATTTATGGTCTAAAACAAGCATCAAGAAGTTGGAACCAGAAATTTGATGAAACAATAAAATATTTTGGTTTCATCAAGAACCCGGAGGAACCGTGCGTGTACAAGAAAGTAGTTAAGGATGTTGTGACATTCTTAGTACTTTATGTTGATGACATCCTACTCATTGGGAATGATGTAGGGATGTTACAGTCAACAAAGATATGGTTATCAGGTAGATTCTCGTTGAAGGATTTGGGTGAGGCATCCTACATTCTTGGGATACAGATCTATAGAGATAGATCTAAGAGAATGATAGGACTCACTCAATCAACCTACATCGACACCATATTGAAACGATTTTCAATGGATGGGTCCAAGAGAGGACATCTACCCATGTGTCATGGAGTTTCTTTATCCAAGTCTATGTGTCCCAAGACTGATGCAGAGATAGAGAATATGACACATGTACCATATGCGTCAGCTATAGGTAGTATCATGTATGGGATGATATCTACCAGACCGGATGTAGCATTTGCTCTGAGTGTCACGAGCAGATATCAGGCTAATCCTGGTCAAATGCATTGGAAAGCCGTGAAGGACATTCTTAAGTACTTACGAAGGACTAAGAATATGTTCATGGTATATGGAGGACGAGATCTGAAATTGGAAGGCTATACCGACTCTAGCTTCCAAAGTGACGTGGATGACTCGAAGTCAACCTCTGGATTTGTGTTCATGCTCAATGGCGACGCTGTCTCTTGGAAGAGTTCCAAGCAGGACACCACAGCGGATTCCACCACTGAGGCTGAATACATTGCAGCATCAGCTGCTGCTAAAGAGGCCGTTTGGATGAGGAAGTTCGTCCAAGAGTTGGGCGTCATTCCTGAATTTGTTGGTCCAGTCCCAGTGTACTGTGACAACACGGGTGCCGTTGCTCAAGAAAAGGAACCAAGGTCTCATCAAAGATCCAAACACGTACTGAGGAAATACCACATCATCCGGGAGATTGTGGAAAGAGGAGACATCACTGTCGAACGAGTGGCCTCTGCAGACAATATCGCTGATCCGCTTACTAAGCCCTTGCCAGGACCATTGTTTGACAAACATCGCGAAGCAATGGGTCTACGTAGTATGACTAGTTGGCTATAGGGCAAGTGGGAGATTGAAAGAGTGGGTGCCCAGTGAGCCAACTTGTGGCTATGGGCTTTGATGACTCTTTGTACAAACGATCTTTTGTTTAATGTAATTTACACTTTTATTAATGGAAATGACTTTATCTTTCTTCATACTGTTATATTGTGATATACTATTGTTGTTTTGATAAAGACCTTGAATATACTATAGTGTATGTAAGATGTGGTAGAACATGGGGATGTCTATCATGAAATACATCTTATAGTCACTGTATATTCTAAACTGTTCCTAGTCGATTGAGCCGTCCGAGAATAAGGATAAGGATCGCTCGAGTTTGAGACTAGCATTTGCGATGCGGAGTACCACGTTTCATTGGTAGGGAACATGGAGATGTTCGAAGCATGCAAATGGATATTCATAGGATGAATAATCGAACTACCCTATCCGGACTTTCCAAGTGGTTATCACTTATCGAGTGGATAAAGTCCGCGGTTTTGGTTGTACACCATTAGTCCTTACTACTTGAAACATCATGGAGACTCTATATGCTAGTACTGTGCTTTGACTCGTTTACCGACTCTATGGGGGTCATCAGGTGTCGGGATTGGGTACAGTTACAACACATATAGGAGTCGATGCATTGTTGTCAAGGATTCACCACATACTTGCGAGTGTGGATATCCTATGCGATCTGAGGAGATATTAGTGTGACAAATCTCTGGCCAGAGTACTTGATGTGATTTAAGAAATGGTTTCTTAGTAGCACATGCGATGTCACTAATTTGATCTTCAAGATGTATTGCATAGTTATCGAATCTTGAGCGACTCTCGATATACCAATGGTTGTTGATTCGATCGGGATATATGGATGAAGGGACCGTACTGTACGCTAACCAAAATCTACTGGTTCTTGTAGGCACTATCAGTGATACCTAGGGAATCATGGGGCGATGTTGCTAGGCGCTTTACCATGATTCGTTGGGCAAGTCGGAAATCGTTGTTCCGAGTCCCAAGGAGTTGTGAGCCCACGGCTAGCTGTATCCCTGAACCATTGAGGGTCACACAGTGTAATGGAGTTTTAATCCCCGTTGAGATAGTTAAATTTAAAGAGTTAAATTTAATGAATAAAGAAGTTGGACTTCTTAAATAAGAGTAAGGGAGTAGGATTTCCTAAAATGACATAGGGATGGACATTTTTTGGAAATCACTGAATTCGGATTCATGAAAATTTATCTTGACTTTAAAATGTGCAGAAATGGTTTCTGTGCACATTGGTGAAATCGGTTCATCAATCGGAGTCACGATGAATTTTATATTAATTTCTGAACATGCGGGCTTTGCTTTTCGGGCCTCAACTTATGACTAATGGGCCCTAAGGTGTTAGTGGCCTGCATTATAAATAAGTTATTGCAGTACAGAAATTAAATACAACAGGTCATAATTTGAGACAGGTTTTTCGAAAACCCTAGCCTCCTCTCTCTCAAATCGGCCGCCCCCCTTCCCTTCTCTGCGTGAGAAATTCCGGTCTGTGATTTTGAATTGCAGTCTGGAATAGCGAATCAAATTCGTTTATTCTCTTCGTAGAAAACTTCTGATAGATTTTCTAGTGCAATCTATCAGAGGGATTAAACCTCCATTCGTGGACCTGATTGAAGGAAAGCTTGTTCATCAGTTCCAGGGAGATACAAGAAGCGCAGAGAAATCTGTGTGGTGTCCAATAATCTCGCTTCGAGATTGAAGGTAAAATTTAATAATAGTTATTTAATTTTACACACACAAATAATTTAATCGTTAAACGGTTGATACCTACACTATGGAATTGTTCCATAATAAAATTTTAAACTCCGCTGCACCGGGTATCAATCGTGATTGATCTGAGAGCCGCGTTTTCCAACAGTATCA
>NC_133122.1:470122-480122 GCF_033568475.1 Henckelia pumila
TCTCCCTGGAACCGATGAACTCCTTCAATCAGGTCCACGAACAGAGGTTTAATCCCTCTGATAGATTGCACTAGAAAATCTATCAGAAGTTTTCTGCGAAGAGAATACACGAATTTGATTCGTTATTCCTTACTGCGATTCAAAATCACAGACCGGAATTTTCTCGGGCAGAGGGGGAGGGTTCGGCCGATTTATTGAGAGAGAGGCTAGGGTTCGATTTTTGCTCTGTCTCAAAAATTATGACCTATTGTGTGTAATTTCTGTACTGAAATAACTTATTTATAATGCAGGCCACTAACACCTTAGGGCCCATTAGTCATAAGCTGGGGCCCGACAAGCAAAGCCCGCTCGTTCAGAAATTAATATAAAATTCATCATGACTCCGATTGATGAAACGATTTCACCAATGTGCACAGAAACCATTTCTGCACGTTTTAAAGTCAAAATAAATTTTCCTGAATCCGAATTCAGTGGTTTCCAAAAATGTCCATCCCTATGTCATTTTAAGAAATCCTACTCCCTTACTCTTATTTAAGAAGTCCAACTCCTTAGTTCATTAAATTTAACTCTTTAAATTTAACTATCTCAACGGGGATTAAAACTCCATTACACTGTGTGACCCTCAATGGTTCAGGGATACAGCTAGCCGTGGGCTCACAACTCCTTGTGACTCGGAACAACACTTTCCGACTTGCCCAACGAATCATGGTAAAGCGCCTAGCAACATCGCCCCATGATTCCCTAGGTATCACTGATAGTGCCTACAAGAACCAGTAGATTTTGGTTAACGTACAGTACGGTCCCTTCATCCATATATCCCGATCGAATCAACAACCATTGGTATATCGAGAGTCGCTCAAGATTCGATAACTATGCAATACATCTTGAAGATCAAATTAGTGACATCGCATGTGCTACTAAGAAACCATTTCTTAAATCACATCAAGTACTCTGGCCAGAGATTTGTCACACTAATATCTCCTCAGATCGCATAGGATATCCACACTCGCAAGTATGTGGTGAATCCTTGACAACAATGCATTGACTCCTATATGTGTCGTAACTGTACCCAATCTCGACACCTGATGACCCCCTCAGAGTCGGTAAACGAGTCAAAGCACAGTACTAGCATATAGAGTCTCCATGATGTTTCAAGTCGTAAGGACTAATGGTGTACAACCAAAACCGCGGACTTTATCCACTCGATAAGTGATAACCACTTGGAAAGTCCGGATAGGGTAGTTCGACTATTCATCCTATGAATATCCATTTGCATGCTTCGAACATCTCCATGTTCCCTACCAATGAAACGTGGTACTCCGCATCGCAAATGCTAGTCTCAAACTCGAGCGATCCTTATCCTTATTATCGGACGGCTCAATCGACTAGGAACGGTTTTAGAATATACAGTGACTATAAGATGTATTTCATGATAGACATCTCCATGTTCTACCACATCTTACATACACTATAGTATATTCAAGGTCTTTATCAAAACAACAATAGTATATCACAATATAACAATATGAAGTAATATAAAGTCATTGCCATAAAAGTGTAAATAATATTAAACAAAAGATTGTTTATACAAAGAGTCAACAAAGCCCATAGCCACACAGTTGGCTCACTGGGCACCCACTCTTACAATCTCCCACTTGCCCTATAGCCAACTAGTCATACTACGTAGACCCATTGCTTCGCGATGTTTGTCAAACAATGGTCCTGGCAAAGGCTTAGTAAGTGGATCAGCGATATTGTCTGCAGAGGCCACTCGTTCGACACTGATGTCTCCTCTTTCCACAATCTCCCGGATTATGTGGTATTTCTCAGTACGTGTTTGGATCTTTGATGAGACCTTGGTTCCTTTGCTTGAGCAACGGCACCCGTGTTGTCGCAGTACACCGGGACTGGACCAACAAATTCAGGAATGACGCCCAACTCTTGGACGAAATTCCTCATCCAAACGGCCTCTTTAGCAGCAGCTGATGCTGCAATGTATTCAGCCTCAGTGGTGGAATCCGCTGTGGTGTCCTGCTTGGAACTCTTCCAAGAGACAGCACCACCATTGAGCATGAAAACAAATCCAGAGGTTGACTTCGAGTCATCCACATCACTTTGGAAGCTAGAGTCGGTATAGCCTTCCAGTTTGAGTTCTCGTCCTCCATAAACCATGAACATATTCTTAGTCCTTCGCAAGTACTTAAGAATGTCCTTCACGGCTTTCCAATGCATCTGACCAGGATTAGACTGATATCTGCTCGTGACACTCAGAGCAAATGCTACATCCGGTCTGGTAGATATCATCCCATACATGATACTACCTATAGCTGACGCATATGGTACATGTGTCATATTCTCTATCTCTGCATCAGTCTTGGGACACATAGACTTGGATAGAGAAACTCCATGACACATGGGTAGATGTCCTCTCTTGGACCCATCCATTGAAAACCGTTTCAATATGGTATCGATGTAGGTTGATTGAGTGAGTCCTATCATTCTCTTAGATCTATCCCTATAGATCTGTATCCCAAGAATGTAGGATGCCTCACCCAAATCCTTCATCGAAAATCTACCTGATAACCATATCTTTGTTGACTGCAAAATCCCTACATCATTCCCAATGAGTAGGATGTCATCAACATAAAGTACTAAGAATGTCACCGCATCCTTAACTACTTTCTTGTACACGCAAGGTTCCTCCGGGTTCTTGATGAAACCAAAATCTTTAATTGTTTCATCAAATTTATGGTTCCAACTTCTTGATGCTTGTTTTAGACCATAAATTGATCTCTGAAGCTTGCATACCTTATGCTCGCTTCCCATGGATGTGAACCCCTCAGGCTGCTTCATATAGATTTCTTCCTTAATGTCTCCATTAAGAAAAGCAGTCTTCACATCCATCTGCCATATCTCATAGTCATACCATGCAGCTATGGCAATTAGGATTCTTATGGACTTGAACATTGCGACTGGTGAAAAGGTTTCATCATAGTCAACTCCTTGCCTTTGAGTATAACCTTTCGCCACCAATCGCGCCTTGTAAGTCAATATCTTACCATCAGGCCCAAGCTTTCTTTTGTAGATCCATTTACACCCTATTGGAACAATTCCATCGGGAGGATCCACTAAAGACCAGACTTGGTTAGTATGCATCGAATCCAATTCTGATTGCATAGCTTCAAGCCATAAATTCGAATCCGCATCAGAAATTGCTTCCTTGAAGCTTCTTGGATCACATCCAATGTCGGGTTCATCTTGACCCTCTTCAAGAAGAAGACCATATCGAACTGGAGGTCTAGAAGTCCTCTCGGATCTTCTAGGTGCAGGCGTGTCCAGCAATGGTTCCTGAGGTGTGGGATCGTTATTTTGTATTTCGGGTTCTTCTCGAACTTCTTCGAGTTCCATCATCTCGCCTTTCTTATCCAATAAGAACTCCTTCTCCAAGAAGGTGGCATTCCGTGAAACAAACACCTTTGTTTCAGCAGGATAATAGAAATAATATCCGATTGAATTCTTCGGATACCCCACAAAATAACACAAGCTGGATCGACTATCCAACTTATCTCCCACTGTCCGCTTCACGTAAGCAGGACATCCCCAAATCCTCAAGTATGAATACTTAGGAGTTTTGCCATTCCATAACTCGTATGGTGTTTTGTCCACTGCTTTAGTGTGGACGTTATTCAACAACAATACCGCCGTTTCAAGCGCATAGCCCCAAAACGAAGGTGGAAGCTCAGTGAAGCTCATCATGGATCGAACCATGTCCAACAAAGTTCGATTACGACGCTCCGATACACCATTAAGCTGTGGTGTCATAGGAGGAGTCCACTGTGAGAGAATCCCATTCTCTTTTAGATAGTCCAAAAACTCGGTACTCAAGTATTCTCCACCTCGATCCGATCGAAGTGCTTTAATACTTTTACCTAGCTTGTTTTCTACTTCAGCCTTGAATTCTTTGAACTTTTCAAATGCTTCAGACTTATATTTCATTAAATATAAATACCCATACCTAGAATAATCATCAGTAAAGGTAATGAAGTAGGTGTGGCCATGTTGAGTCCCTACTCTAAATGGACCACAAACATCTGTATGGATCAAATCCAACAGATTTTGACTCCGTTCAGGCTTCCCCTTAAAAGGAGATTTAGTCATTTTCCCTTTTAGGCAGGATTCACAAGTAGGTAGAGAGTTAATATCAGACATATCAAACATGCCCTCTCCCACTAGCTTGTTCATCCTCCTTGAGGAAATATGACCTAGTCTAGCGTGCCAAAGGTTTGCCGGGTTTTGACTATCGATTTTCCTTTTGTTTGTTGTCGCCGGTTTGTCAATACAATTTACTGGAACGTCTTTTAGTTTTAAATTGTATAGATCGTTTTCAAGTTGTCCATTTCCAATTAAACATTCATTCTTGTAAATATTGCAAATCCCATTCACAAAATTACAAGAATAACCATCTCTATCAAGCATAGAAATAGAAATAATGTTTTTAATTAAATCTGGCACAAATAAAACATCTCTCAACAATAATTTAAAACCATTCTGCAAAATCAAACAAACATCTCCAATGGCCGTAGCTTCAACTCTGGAACCATTCCCGAGCCTCAGCTGGGTCTCACCCATTCTAAGCCTGCGACTTCTTGTCATCACCTGCAAATCATTGCAAATGTGAGATCCACATCCGGTATCCAATACCCAAGAAGTTGTATTAAGTGACATGTTTATTTCGATATAGAACATACCCTTTGCAGTTCCCAACTGCTCAAGATACTCCTTGCAGTTGCGCTTCCAATGACCCGGCTTCTTGCAGTAATGGCAAACATCCTTGGATTTTCCATCGTTTGAAGCCTTTGTCTTTTGCTTCTTCTCGGGTTCCACTTTCTTGGGTGGGGCAGAACGTTTCTTGCCCTTCATACTTGGCCCTTCTTAGCAGAAGATGAGGAGCCCACCAAGAAAGCTGGCTTATCCTTCTTAAGTGTGGATTCATATGTAACGAGCATATTGACCATCTCTTCAAGGGTGGCCTCTATCTTGTTCATATTAAAATTTATCACGAATCCATCAAATGAAGAAGGAAGAGATAGAAGCAGCAAGTCCACATTGAGTTCATGCTCCAACACCAAATCAAGGGTCGCTAACTTCTGTATGAGCCAAATCACTCGTACCCCATGATCACGGACCGAAGTCCCTTCACGCATGCGGCACGTCATCAACTCCTTAACAGTGGAGAACCTTTCAGCCCTCGACTGAGCCCCAAAAAGTTCCTTGAGTTGCGTGTGAATGTCAGCAGCATTCACCGTGTCCTCAAATCGCCTCTGGAGTTCATCAGACATCGAGGCTTGCATATAGCATTTGGTCTTGATGTCATGGTCACACCATGCATCAAGTTTGGCCAATTCCTCCGGACTTATGTCAGCTGGTGCTTCCTTCGGAGGTGCTTTCTCTAACACGTAGAGCATTTTCTCCGAAGTTAAGACAATCTTCAACTTCCGGAACCATTCCGTATAGTTGGCGCCAGTCAGCTTGTTTTGTTCGAGGATCGAGAATAAAGGATTTCGCGAATTCATTGTATTAAATACTGAAAAGGAAAACAGACATATATCAATGATTGTTTAACAATTTACTAAGACATAAAATAGGCGAATTTAATTTTATGAATCTCACTCCCACTATTTTAACAATTTCACCACCCTCTAGTGAAAATGGGAAACTTTTTCCTTAGTGAGAACATGGAGTCCAATTGACAAACTTATGGTCCCGAATAATATCAGCCAACCATAATTCTCAAAAGGTAGAGCCCAATTGCTTCCAAAGCAACCCCCATGTGTTTACCTCATGTCCAATAAGGGCCCAATAATATGACGCCGTTTAAAGTGACATGTCAAGATGACCCATCAATATTAAGTTGTGATGGACGGTCGCCATGTGGATCCCCCAATAATATGAGCCGATCCCATGGGAGTTCCACCCAACCTACAACATTTGTCGATCCAATGTACAGCTTTCCGACGGACGGGCCCCCCCAATAATATGAGCCGGACCGTATCCGCGGGTAGCATCACATACATTGACCGTTGATGGAAGGTAGGAACATTTAAACAATATTTAAATTTCCTTTATTTATCTTGATATAAATTTTAAATCATATTTAAAATGAGGGATTTTATTTATAAAAATATTTGTCTCATCATATTTAATTTATTGCATGCATTGCCGGATTCACGCAATTTATGTCTAAACATGCATACAATCATAATATCACATATTATATAGGATGATCGATTCCATTTCTAATTGACCCGTGGTTGCCAATCACGGGTCTTAGTCCAATCCTAGGTAATATGCAGTATGCAAATGCAATCCTATTACATATGCTTCCAATTTACATTTCTTCAGTCTTCATTGTCTGCTGGGCCCACCATCTTCAAATCTTGATCTCCCACTAAATCTAATGTATTTACAATAAATAACAATGACAAGTAGGGGATACATTTTTAGGGGGTGGGAACGGGCTATAAACCAAGCCCACTTTTATTACATATGACATTCATATCGGGCCATAAACCAGGCCCAATAATAAAACCAACAACAATAAAGACAAAATGTAAATTCCTAACATACACCTACAAAATTGGTCATGGCAATCGATCATCCTTATCCAATAACATTTAATTCAAAATTAATTTATTGGATAACATGCTGTGGCAATTCAAATTTAAACAAGATAAAATCATATTTTATATATAAAATCACATTTCACATATAAAATCATATTTTATCTCCATATCAAATAAAATCATATTTTATCTAAAAATCCAATTTTACAAATAAAATCATATTTTACTCAATATATCATAAGATCATATCTTATCATCAATTGTACCAAAATAATTGATTTCAAAATTCAATTTACGGATAAAATATTAAAATTTTCCAAAAATTCAAATTTATCCAAAATCAATTTTAAAATTTACGGACTCGAACAATTCGATCCGAAATCTCGTGAACCAATCAAAAACAATTTTTGACCGGACCAAAAATAAAATTTTAACATATTAAAATTAATTTTTAATAAAATATTAATTTTTCCCGCGGGCCACCCGGGACACTCCCGGGTTGGCCCGCACCCGGGGCGCGGGCCGGGGCAGCCCGGCTGCCCCCTTAGGGCAGCAACGCTTGCTGCCCTGGCGGCGCCTGGCGCCGCCGCTGGGCGGCGCTCGGGCGGCGCTGTGCTCCGCCCTGGGCGGCGCCGAGCGCTGCCCTGCGCAGCGCCCAGCGCTGCGCTGGGCAGCGCACAGCGCTGCCCTGGGCAGCGCCGCGCGCCGCCCTGGGCGGCGCCGTGCGCCCCCTTTGGGCGGCGCCGTGCGCCACCCCTGGGGGCAGCGACCATCGCTGCCCCTTCCGGGCAGCGATCCAATCGCTGCCCGGGTTTCGTCCCCCGGAAAAAAAAAAAAAATTTTTTTATTAAAAATATTTATTTTGTTTCAAAAACCGAGACTCAAAAATTTTGTACAATTGATTAATTCAATCGATTGATCTGAGCAACCTGGCTCTGATACCACTGTTGGAAAACTGGCGAGTTCCCAGACCAATTACGATTGATACCCGGTGCAGCGGAAGTTTAAAAATTTTCCATGGAACGTTTCCATGGTATGGGTATCAACCGTTCATCGATTGAATTACGTGTGTGTAAAATTTAAATAACAATTAAATAAATTTTACCTCAAATCTCGCAACGAGATTAATGGACACCAACAGAACAATTCTGCTCTTGTTGTCTCTCCCTGGAACCGATGAACTCCTTCAATCAGGTCCACGAACAGAGGTTTAATCCCTCTGATAGATTGCACTAGAAAATCTATCAGAAGTTTTCTGCGAAGAGAATACACGAATTTGATTCGTTATTCCTTACTGCGATTCAAAATCACAGACCGGAATTTTCTCGGGCAGAGGGGGAGGGTTCGGCCGATTTATTGAGAGAGAGGCTAGGGTTCGATTTTTGCTCTGTCTCAAAAATTATGACCTATTGTGTGTAATTTCTGTACTGAAATAACTTATTTATAATGCAGGCCACTAACACCTTAGGGCCCATTAGTCATAAGCTGGGGCCCGACAAGCAAAGCCCGCTCGTTCAGAAATTAATATAAAATTCATCATGACTCCGATTGATGAAACGATTTCACCAATGTGCACAGAAACCATTTCTGCACGTTTTAAAGTCAAAATAAATTTTCCTGAATCCGAATTCAGTGGTTTCCAAAAATGTCCATCCCTATGTCATTTTAAGAAATCCTACTCCCTTACTCTTATTTAAGAAGTCCAACTCCTTAGTTCATTAAATTTAACTCTTTAAATTTAACTATCTCAACGGGGATTAAAACTCCATTACACTGTGTGACCCTCAATGGTTCAGGGATACAGCTAGCCGTGGGCTCACAACTCCTTGTGACTCGGAACAACACTTTCCGACTTGCCCAACGAATCATGGTAAAGCGCCTAGCAACATCGCCCCATGATTCCCTAGGTATCACTGATAGTGCCTACAAGAACCAGTAGATTTTGGTTAACGTACAGTACGGTCCCTTCATCCATATATCCCGATCGAATCAACAACCATTGGTATATCGAGAGTCGCTCAAGATTCGATAACTATGCAATACATCTTGAAGATCAAATTAGTGACATCGCATGTGCTACTAAGAAACCATTTCTTAAATCACATCAAGTACTCTGGCCAGAGATTTGTCACACTAATATCTCCTCAGATCGCATAGGATATCCACACTCGCAAGTATGTGGTGAATCCTTGACAACAATGCATTGACTCCTATATGTGTCGTAACTGTACCCAATCTCGACACCTGATGACCCCCTCAGAGTCGGTAAACGAGTCAAAGCACAGTACTAGCATATAGAGTCTCCATGATGTTTCAAGTCGTAAGGACTAATGGTGTACAACCAAAACCGCGGACTTTATCCACTCGATAAGTGATAACCACTTGGAAAGTCCGGATAGGTAGTTCGACTATTCATCCTATGAATATCCATTTGCATGCTTCGAACATCTCCATGTTCCCTACCAATGAAACGTGGTACTCCGCATCGCAAATGCTAGTCTCAAACTCGAGCGATCCTTATCCTTATTATCGGACGGCTCAATCGACTAGGAACGGTTTTAGAATATACAGTGACTATAAGATGTATTTCATGATAGACATCTCCATGTTCTACCACATCTTACATACACTATAGTATATTCAAGGTCTTTATCAAAACAACAATAGTATATCACAATATAACAATATGAAGTAATATAAAGTCATTGCCATAAAAGTGTAAATAATATTAAACAAAAGATTGTTTATACAAAGAGTCAACAAAGCCCATAGCCACACAGTTGGCTCACTGGGCACCCACTCTTACAATTAGGCAAATGAAACGTGTGCGTGCGCATGCGCAATGCGGCACTTGGCACGTCGGGCACAGCGGTGTGCGCGTGTGGTCGGAACATGGGCGAAGCAAAACGTGTGACTGCCCGGATATTAGGCAAATGAAATGTGCGCATAGGCGGCACTTGCGCACGTCGGCATAAGCATGTGGTCTGAACATGGACAATGTAAAATGTGCTCGCACTTGGCACTTGGTACTTGGGTGTGCGCATCCCCAAAACTTGGGAAAATGAAACGTGTGTGTACTTGGCACTTGACACTTGCCCGTGATCCACGAAAAAGGTACCTAAGTTGCAAGCTCCATGGAAAATAAATGCAAGTAAATGTGGCACGTAACTCAAATTTCCGATTAGCATGAATGATTCAAATTAAACAATTTTGTTATCCTTTGTGCAAATAATGCATTTAGGGCGTCGAAATCGGGCCACCATGAGTGCCCAATTAGGGGCAGTGTGCGCACGGGCGGATGGCAACGTGCGGCACGTAGCGTAAATGAGCGAGCCAAACTTTGATTCTCACGGCACAATGTGGTTTTCTCTCGAGTT
>NC_133122.1:490122-495122 GCF_033568475.1 Henckelia pumila
ATACTCAGGAGCATACAACTACACTGGGCATACCCAGGAACTACAACTATCAAAGTAAGGAAAATCCTCAATTTTAATATAGCAGTACAAGCATGGATAATAACCGTGAAGCTAGTCAAAGGCTAACAAAAGGCTAGCAAGTAAATCAAAAGCCATCCAACAACAACAAACGGCCTACACAAAGAGGGAAGTCAGGCAATGGATGTACATCAAGTATCTCCCAAAGCTCGGTGAATATGGATAACAATCTTCCTGAAGATAGCGTCGACTTGGGGCCGCTCCGCATCAAATATCAGTCGGTTACATGCACCCCAAATATGATAAAACACTGCTGCTACTCCAGTCTAGCATCTCCGCTTCTGAAAAGTAGTGCCCCTGTAAGACCTGCGCATAAATCTTAACAAACCCATTAAAGAACAAACTTGATATTGGATACCTAACCATTCCCAGAGACGAGCCCAAAGCTGCCGGGAAACTGTGCATTCGAAGAACACATGTTGGGCATTCTTATTCACAACCCCACAGAACCCACAAGATTGGTCCTGAACATACGGTTGACGGTCCTTAGTAAGGCATTTTCCATGGGCAACAAGCCAGAAAATAATTCTATGCTTAGGAAGGATGTAAGGTTTCCAGACAATTGGCTTCCAAGGCCATCTCCCCACACCATCAAAGAAGCTTTTATAAAGAAGTGAAAGTCCATCCCTCTTTTGAAACCAAGTATCCAATTGCAGATCCGCATTAGTCCAACCGTTAAATCTAACAGCGAGCTCATCTCTAAGCTCAACCAACTTCTTAATGAGGATGTTGTCATCTTTTCGGGCTCTCCAGTCCTCTAAGTTATCCCAGTAGTAATGGTTGATCCATTTCACCCACAGTGTGTCTTTCTTTTTGTGAATGTCCCAGAGTGTTTTAGCTAATAGGGTCTTATTCCAAACTCTCAAGTCACGAAGACCCAAACCCCCATCCTCAACAGGTGAGCAAACTTTCCTCCAAGCAATCGGAGGATGTTTGCTAGTCCACATAAAGTTCCTGCATAACTTGTCAATTTTGTCAATGACTCCACAAGAGATAGGGAGAACAGAGAGCCAATAACATTCCACCCCTTGAACTACAGATCGAAGCAACTCAAGTTTCCCTGCATAAGATAGAGTATTTCTGGGCCAAGAGGCTATTTTCTTTGCAATCCCATCAACCAAACCACTATAATCTCCTTCCCTAAGTCTGCCAGCAGCAAGAGGGATACCTAGGTACCAAAATGGGAAAGATCCAATCTGGTATCCACTAAGCCGGATGATTTCACTACGCGCAGGCTCTTTGATAGCTGCCAAGAATAGATTGGATTTCATCGCATTGGCACGGAGGCCAGCCATCTTCCCAAACTTACTAACACAATCCAGGATGATTTTTACACTTGGGACATCACCCTTTGACAGAATCAGCAAGTCATCAGCATACACCAAGCGGGTGATGTTAAAGTGATCACACCTAGGGTGAAACTAGAAATCTGACATCGTAGAAGCATGGAGAAGGGATCTAGAGAGCATTTCCATGCACAACACAAAGAGGAATGGAGACATAGGATCTCCCTGACGAAGGCCTCTGGCCCCTTTGAAGAATCCAAACAATTGTCCACCTAGTGAGATGGAGTAAGAGGTAGAGCTCACACATTCCATGATCCAAGCAATAAACCAAGGAGGAAAATTGAGGAAGCGCAAAGTATCCCGTAGGAAATCCCAGTGAACCGTATCGTATGCTTTTTGGAGGTCTATCTTTAAGATGCAACGGGGAGAACCTCTCTTTCTAGCATAATGCTTCAGCATTTCTTGAGCCATGTGAATATTTTCCACAATTGACCTACCTGGAACAAACGCTTCTTGAGCTTGACTAATCAAAGGATCAATCACATCCACTAATCTATTAGTCAGGATCTTGGCAATGATTTTATAGAACACTGTGCAGCACGATATTGGCCTAAATTCATTGACTGTAGTTGCATGGTCTGACTTTGGCACCAACACAATGGAAGCGTGGTTCCACTGTTTGAGTAACTTACCACTCCTAAAGAATTTCAAGACAGCCGCAATAACATCACCATCAACAATGGACCAGGCCTTCTTAAAGAAAGCAGCCCCGAAACCATCTGGGCCAGGTGCTTTGTCATCCTCAATTTTGAACAGCGCACTCTTGACTTCTTCCACACTCACATCTCTAATTAATCCCTCCCAGCTGGCCTCCCCCACCTTCGGACCAGGCGCAACAAGGGAAGTATCCAGGATATCTCTCTCCAGACTCGAGCCCAACAAAGCCCGAGGACAGAGGCAATTTTGCTAAGCGCTTTGGCTGTCCAACAATCAGCAGGGAGTCCGTGGATTTGGACCCAAGAAGGAAACATTAACATATCTTCAACCCGGAAGAGAAAGCACGGGGGTAATTCTTTAAGGAACAAATGTCTCCCGTAAACAAGATATGGGCCACCCTCTAGCACCCTCTTTTTCTCTTCATCATTATGGAAAAAGAACATAATCCATCCACTATCGTGTAGCTCAAACCTGGCTTTACAGCCCCATTGTTTGATAATTTCCTTGACCACATACCCCTTTAGCTTTCTCCCCACCACGCATCCAACCAAGCAAGGGCCCAAAGTTTTCACAGAATCAATTTCTTCGAAAGAAAGGGTAATCTGCCCTTCTGTGGGCTGTACATATTTTAAAAGGCAATCTTCCTCTGGCAATCGATTGTCTCGGAATAAACTAGCAAAGGTGTTTTCTGGATTCTTAGCAATAAACTTTGACATGAGTTCTTGGGCCCGGGGTTTCTCAATACTACTCGAAGAGGCCCCATCAGTAGCTGAAAGGTTAGCAAATTCGGTGCTCATTGTAGCACCCAACCAATAACAACCACCACAACCACTAAGCCCTTACTCCACAACAAAAGAAACAACAGGCGAGGAAGAAGAGCACACAAAACAGAAAGTAAAAGGGATCAAGCCAGCTACCTTGAACTATAGTGCATCATTATGGAAAAAGAACATAATCCATCCACTATCGTGTAGCTCAAACCTGGCTTTACAGCCCCATTGTTTGATAATTTCCTTGACCACATACCCCTTTAGCTTTCTCCCCACCACGCATCCAACCAAGCAAGGGCCCAAAGTTTTCACAGAATCAATTTCTTCGAAAGAAAGGGTAATCTGCCCTTCTGTGGGCTGTACATATTTTAAAAGGCAATCTTCCTCTGGCAATCGATTGTCTCGGAATAAACTAGCAAAGGTGTTTTCTGGATTCTTAGCAATAAACTTTGACATGAGTTCTTGGGCCCGGGGTTTCTCAATACTACTCGAAGAGGCCCCATCAGTAGCTGAAAGGTTAGAAAATTCGGTGCTCATTGTAGCACCCAACCAATAACAACCACCACAACCACTAAGCCCTTACTCCACAACAAAAGAAACAACAGGCGAGGAAGAAGAGCACACAAAACAGAAAGTAAAAGGGATCAAGCCAGCTACCTTGAACTATAGTGCATCATTATGGAAAAAGAACATAATCCATCCACTATCGTGTAGCTCAAACCTGGCTTTACAGCCCCATTGTTTGATAATTTCCTTGACCACATACCCCTTTAGCTTTCTCCCCACCACGCATCCAACCAAGCAAGGGCCCAAAGTTTTCACAGAATCAATTTCTTCGAAAGAAAGGGTAATCTGCCCTTCTGTGGGCTGTACATATTTTAAAAGGCAATCTTCCTCTGGCAATCGATTGTCTCGGAATAAACTAGCAAAGGTGTTTTCTGGATTCTTAGCAATAAACTTTGACATGAGTTCTTGGGCCCGGGGTTTCTCAATACTACTCGAAGAGGCCCCATCAGTAGCTGAAAGGTTAGCAAATTCGGTGCTCATTGTAGCACCCAACCAATAACAACCACCACAACCACTAAGCCCTTACTCCACAACAAAAGAAACAACAGGCGAGGAAGAAGAGCACACAAAACAGAAAGTAAAAGGGATCAAGCCAGCTACTTTGAACTATAGTGCACTCGACCAAAGCAAGCAAGTGAGTCTCGGTCTTGGACACTCCTGCACTAAGCAACAAACACAGGAAATCCAAAACAGCAAAAAGTAATGAAAAAAAAGAAAGGGGCAGTGCTAGCACGAGCTCCACTACGATGCAAGGCAAGATTATAACTCCAATGGTCAAACACGAACCCAGCAACAGAGTAATAAGCTCACGGCAAGCACAATCACAACACTACACAAAATGATCCAAAGATTGTTGGGCGATAGTAAGAGGCCCAACGTTAGAAGCAATGCAATTGAACTTCTTGAAAGTGCACTATCCAACAGGGAACGAGCAAGGCACCCTCACAATAACGAGCAACAAGGGGAGACACTAAGAAGATGATTCCTAGCTGCTAAAATCAAGTGCAATATGCCCAAACACCGAAGTCCAAGTGCAGAGATTCAATTCAAGTATCAAACGCTGCAAGGCACGGTGCAAATCCCAACAAAACAATGCAAAAACTCTGGAATGAGCAATTGGACAAACACCTGGTGAGCAACCATTTGAGTCACATAAAATGCAGGGGAGGGAGAGTTTGAAATCCAGAAAATACCGAAACTGAGCAACAATAACAACACAAGACAATCGTAAGCCAAAATGCAAAACGATTAAAGCATGAAAGAGTAGCAGTTCACTAAATGCAACCTGCCGAGACTCTATAGCTAAACTCCAATCTTATATGCAAATAAAACTCACAAAAAGCACAATTCTAGCAATATAATCGATAAGAAACACTGAAGGAACGAAGCTAGAAGCCCAGAAGATTCAAAAATAAAATTAAAAGCAAGAACAAAGAGATCGAAGAGCTTTTCTGGAAAACGCCGATGAACCCAAACAACTCGGTTCTAGGTATTGCGAATGTTAATCACCTGCAAAAACGAGAAAACAAGGAGTAAGGAAGGCCATAATTGACGTTTTTAAACAAAGAAAATAAATCTCAGA